>NW_020867158.1:0-37442 GCF_003369695.1 Bos indicus x Bos taurus
GGAATAGGTATGCATGTAATATATACATATATTTTAATATAGTACATAGAAAGACGTTAAATATATTATCAATCTAGTTAGACATTTGTGTGATTAAGGAAAAATAATGGCAATATAGTATGTCTCTAACATCTATAGAAGTTAAACATATGATAATAAAGAGTACAGAAAATGGGTGGATGATAATTGGAAATATATGGTTGTAAAGTTTTTTGTTTTATTTTTATAAGTAGTGATAAATTAAAAATGCATATTGTAATGTTTTGAGCAATAACTGAAGTAACAGAGCAAGGCATTTATATGGACTGAATTCTTTCATCTCCCCAAATTCAATTCCTAACCCCAGTATCTCAGAATGTACCCTTCTTTAGAAATAGCATCATTGCAGGGGTGATTAATTAAGATGAAGTTCTATCGCAGTAGAGTGGACCCTTCATTCAATGTGAGTGTGTGCTTAGTCAGTCAACCATGTCTGACTCTTTGCAACCCTACTGATTGTAGTCATCAGCCTCTTCTGTCCATGGGGATTCTCCAGCAAGGTATACTGGAGTGGGTTGCCACGCCCTCCTCCAGGGGATCTTCCCAACCTAGGAATTGAACACAGGTCTCCTGCACTAAGGCGGATTCTTTACCATCTGAGCCACCAGGGAATCTGTATAAAAAGGGGAAATTTGGACACTGACAGGAACGCTGGAGAATGCCATTTGAAGATGAAGTTAGAAATAATGGTGATGTTTCAACAAGCCAAGGAACACCAAAGATCACCAGCAAACCACCAGAAGGAAGGGAAAGGATATAGGACAGATTCCCTAGCAAATTAATGAAGGCACAAATAAAAAGTCAGTAGAGAAGATAAAATGGAATACTAAAAATATTTGGTTAACGCATGCCCAAAACAAGAGAGGAAGAAGAAAGAGGAAAGAAGGAAGAGAGAAACAATACAGATCGCATGAAACAAAATCAAACACCTGAATAGTAAATTAAATTAAAATGGTGCAGTAATTGCAATGAAGATAAATGGACTCCAATTAAAAGTCAGAAATTGCCAGACTGGATCATAACAGTTTGTCAGATTCTTTTAAAAGTTAACATGTATCAACTTTATGACAGTAATTCCAATCCTAATGAAAATGAAGATAAATATCCACAAAATATTTGTGTACAAGGATGTTCATACTAGATTTATTGATAATAGCCCCAAACAGGAAATAGCCAACATGTTTATCCATAGGAGGATGAATAAACAAACTGTGGTATATTGCTAGAATATGCGATTACTCACTGATGAAAAGGAACAAACCACTGATGGATGCCACAGAAAGTAAAACTCTTAAAAACATTGTTGAGTAAAGGAAACAAGACTGCTAAATATATACTGTTTGATTTCTTGGTAACAGAAATCAGATGAGTTGTTTGTTTGTTTGTTTGTTTTAAATGTGTGTTTCCAGCAGCGTGGGGAATGCAGTGAGAAAGGCATATGTGGGTCCTGGGGTAATGGGAATAACCCATGTTTCATAGTGGTGTGGGTTAGGTGAATCTAGACATCTGCCAAAATTGATTGAAATACATTTAAGATCTCTTTATGTATACAACTTGAAAAAATTGGAATAAGAAACACATTTACTTATATTGGCATGCAGTCAATTTTTACTTGACTTTATCTTGAATGAACAATGTGCACTATGTTTTAATCCAGTTACTACTACCACAACTAGGGCTTCCTTGGTAGCTCAGACAGTAAAGCATCTGCCTACAATGTGGGAGACCTGGATTCGATCCCTGAGTTGGGAAGATCCCCTGGAGAAGGAAATGGCAACCCACTCTAGTACTCTTGCCTGGAAAATCCCATGGATGAAGGAGCCCGTAGGCCACAGTCCATGGGGTCGCAAAGAGTCAGACATGACTGAGCGACTTCACTTTCTTTCTTCTCTTTCTACTACTACCACAAATATTTAATATAAATGTTTATACTGAGTTTCAGTTTACAAAGTATTCTGCATATATAGTATTTGACTCGGGCTTAAAAATCACTCCAAGTTAAACAGGAAAGTCTCAGTATGATTATCCCTGTTTTATAGAGGGGATGATGTCACTCATGTTTATTATTCCAGAATCAGTGAGATGATCAGTGGACAAAATGAATCTTAAATGAAAATATTTTGACTCTGTCTCATTTCAGTGAATTTCTTCTACTGAAAACATAATTGTATGTAAATTGAGTTCCTCCACTTCTCAACTCTCACTTAACCTGCCTGCTTATGTTTCATTTATGTAAAGTAGTTCTCTTGGAGCACTGAGTGCCAAAGGGCTTGGTGGTTTATTGCACTGATCCTGTGTTCTAGGACTTCCCAGATGGCTCAGATGGTAAAGAATCTGCCTTCAATACAGGACACTGAGTTGTCCTAAGCCAGTCATATTGCACCTCTGTGTCCCTAAATCAAACCTAGTTATTGAAAACAGCCAATGACAAGAGTGAGATTATTTGTTTGTGCGTGTAATAGGTTTAGAAGTGGAAGAAATGCCAACTCAATATGTCTTTGTACTCTAAAGTATGAAACCTATATGTTTTTAACCATATTTTTTTCCTGTTACCCTCCTTCCTCAACCTCCCCAAGGCTGTTAGATGTGTTGTGATGATTTTTTTTTTTAAGTATTTATTTATTTGGCTGCATTGGTTCTTAGTTGCAGCACTCTAGATCTTCCTGTGTCATGCAGGATCTTTAGTTGTGTAGCAGTAACTCTAGTTGTGGTGTGCGCGCGAGCTCAGTAGTCGCAGTGCATGGGCCTAGCTGGTCCACAACATGTGGGATTCTAGTCCCCTAACCCAGATCGAATCCATGTCCCCTGCCTTGCAAGGCAGATTGTTAACCACTGGACCACCTGGGAAGTCCCTGTTGTGATGATTATTAAAAGATCTTGGGTTGTTGACACATTAGGTCTTAACAACTTTCTTAAGAGAAATGTAAAACTTTGGAATAATGTTTAATGTAGTATGTGAATAATGTATATCTTAATAAGTAAAATGATATGCACAATTAAAAAAATGGAAAATGTATCTCCCAAAGTAGTATAAACATTACTGCTATGTTCTGAAATCAGTCATAAAAACTTATATACTGGTGAGATCATAGAAATGACATTTCAAGAGTTACATTTGTAACTCAAAACAGGAAAGAGTGAATATAAATTAGAATCTCACTGGAAAGTAGGTTTATCATGCAAAATAGGACAGATTCATTAGGGGGATTTATTTTACTCAATTAATAAAATATAATATCCTGCTGAAGACAATGGCTGAACAAGTATAAACTGGTAGCAGAGAGGTCATAAAATCTCATTAAAAAGGATTTTTAAATTGTAGTCTCAGTAGTGAGTTAAATTAAAGAAAATGAGTCCAGATATTTCTCACCCAGAATTATGTGTTCATAACCATAATTTTTAAACTTTAGTCATAGAGGCCAGATTAAGTTCTAATTAATATTGACCATTTTCTCAAATAATTTTAGTATCTATCTAGATTTCTACTTAGTCTTTCGTGTTACAGATTACATAAAAAAACAATTGAGACCATCTGTATTTCACAGAGGCTAACGTGTACTCCACGCTCATTAAAGGAAAATGGAATTGTCTGAATAAATTACTTCTGACTTTACTCCTGACAGCTGGAATCTAGAGAACAGTTCAGAGTGTAATATCCTTACCTCCCTAGACAAGAAGTGGTCAGAATAGTTAAACCTCTTTTTACTTTTTGCAAACTTACTACTTAAGAATAATTTAAACTGCTGTGATCAGATAATCAGATAGTATCATGCTACTGCCACTGACTAAATCTGTTCAGAAAGCAGAATATGAAAGAGGAAAAAAAATATGTCTTAATTCTGTATAGAAAAAAAGTAAAGGAAGTAGTAATTACAATGACATGTTTTTTTTTAGCAGATGTCATCTTTTGAGAATAAGTTACATAACAGATCCTTCTGCCAGTGACAGTATCCATTGGAGGATACTTCTGCCTTCTGTAGTGTGAACTAAGAAGGTTAATGCTACCCTGCAGAAGATTGCTGTTATCTAGTTAGTCATAATTGCCTTTTTAGGGCACACAGTTTCATAAAAAGTGGGCTTTTGGGAGCAAACCCTGGTTCACTGTATTCTCCATATGACCATATAGTTGTGACAGTATCCATCATATACTTTTTAAATCTATTTGTCCATATCCATGTCTTCTCCATAGCATAACACTGGGTGTGAAAATTCCTTTTTATTAATTTATCAGTTATAGTGATCTCTGTTAGAACTTTGTGACACATACTAGATACTCAATAGATAGTTTTTATTTGTATGTGACACTTTTTCTTAAAATAATAATTGATTTCCACAAGTCAGTACCTAGAAAAAGATACTCTTTGTATAGGTCATTGGGTATCATTATCATTCTTGAGTTCTGCTTGGATGGGCTTTTTTTTTTCCCTCAAAAAACCAAAAATGATTTATTTTTCTAGAATAAATTTGTTTTCCTTTGTGAATTAACCAGAGTTTGACAAAGCTGTTTCATTTTCTGTTTCACTATTCAGTGTTTGAGATTAATGGATATAGATCTTAAAAAAAAAAAAAATTGCTTTTGTAATTTTTTAAAAGCAGGTTTAGGTTAACAAATCAAGAGGAAGAGATTTTCCTTATACCTACTCATACCCCCTGTACTCCACAGCCTCCCTATCATCAGCCTCATTCACCAGATACTTTTTTTTTTTTAAATTAAGGGTGAACCTATATTGACACATTATAATTATCCACAGTCCATAGTGTACTTTAAAGTTTCCCTTTGGTGTTATATAATCTATGGGCTTGGACAAAAATATACTCACATACATGAATCATCATAGTATCATAAAGAATATTTTCACTGCCCTAAAAGTTCTTTGTGATCTTCCCACCCACCCCCACCATCAACCATTGATCACAGTTTTTATTGTCTTTATAATTTTACCTTTTACAGAAGGTCATATAGTTGGAATCATACTGTCTGTACCCCTTGTGGATTGGCTTATTTTACTTAGTCATCCACATTTAAGGTATTTCCACGTCTTTTCCTGGTTTGAGAGCTGTTTTGTTTTTATAGCTGAATAATGTTTATCGTTTGGATTTGTGAGAGTCTATCCACTCACCTAAAGAAGGCCATCTTGTGTGCTTCTGAGTCTTGGCAGTTATGAGTAAAGCTGCTATATTCATCTGTGTGCAGACTTTTGTATGGACGTAAGTTTTCAGTTCATCTGAGTAATTATCAAGGAAAGTGATTGTTGGATCCTCTAGTATGTTTGTTTTGTAAGATACTGGCTAACTGGCTTCCAAAGTTGGTTATAAATTTTGCATTCGTACCAGCAGTGTATGAGAGTTCCTTTGGCTCCACATGCATGCCATCATTTAGTGTTGCCTGTGTTCTGGTTTTTGATCATTCTAATATGTGTGTAGTAGTATCTGGTTTTGGAGAAGGAAATGGCAACCTACTCCAGTGTTCTTGCCTGGAGAATCCCATGCACAGAGAAGCCTGGTAGGCTGCAGTCCATGGGGTCGCACAGAGTCGGACACGACTGAAGCGACTTGGCAGCAGGCAGCAGCAGTATCTGGTTTTATTTTTCTCTAGTGGCATAGGATGTGGAACACCTTTTCATATGTTTATTTTCCATCTCTATATGGTCTTTGATGAGATGACTTTATGATTTTTGGCTCATTTCTTATTGTGTTGTTTTCAACAGTTCTTTTATATTTAGGATGCATGCGTGTGTGCTCAGTTGCTTCAGTTAAGTGTGACCCTGTGTGAACCTATGGACTGTAGCCCATCAGGATGCTCTGTCCATGGAATTTGCCAGGCAAGAATAGTAGAATGGGTTGCCATGCTTTCTTGCAGGGGACCTTCCAGACCCAGGGATCAAACCCATGTCTCCTGCATTGCAGGCAGATTCTTTACCCATTGAACCACCTGGGAAGCCCATGTTTAGGATAGCAGTCCTTAATCAGATGTTTATTTTTCAAGTATTCTCTCCTACTCCATAGACTGTCTCTTCATTCTCTTGGCATTGTCCTTTGCCGAACAAAAAATTTTTATCTAAAATTTTGGTGAGTAGGTTTGAAGAATTGGGAAATTAAATCTGCGTATAGTTTTTAAATATATTTTTTTTATTTTTTAACTTTACAATATTGTATTGATTTTGCCATATATCAACGTGAATCCGCCACAGGTATACACGTGTTCCCCGTCCTGAACCCTCCTCCCTCCTCCCTCCCCGTACCATCCCTCTGGGTCGTACCAGTGCACCAGCCCCAAGCATCCAGTATAATGCATCGAACCTGGACTGGTGGCTCATTTCATATATGATATTATACATATTTCAATGCCATTCACCCAAATCATCCCACCCTCTCCCTCTCCCACAGAGTCCAAAAGACTGTTCTATACATCAGTGTATCTTTTGCCATCTCGTATACAGGTTTATTGTTGCCATCTTTCTAAATTCCATATATATGCATTAGTATACTATATTAGTGTTTTTCTTTCTGGCTTACTTCACTCTGTATAATAGGCTCCAGTTTCATCCACCTCATTAGAACTGATTCAAGTGTATTCTTTTAATGGCTGAGTAATACTCCATTATGTATATGTACCACAGCTTTCTTATCCATTCATCTGCTGATGGACATCTAGGTTGCTTCCATGTCCTGGCTATTATAAACAGTGCTGTGATGAACATTGGGGTACACGTGTCTCTTTCAATTCTGGTTTCCTCAGTGTGTATGCCCAGCAGTGGGATTGCTGGGTCATATATTTTTAAGTAGAAAATAGCTCTTAATGAGTCACTTCCTGTTCAGCAGTGTTGGAATGACACATTCCTTTCTCAGATACTCAGTTAATCAAGTTAAGGATTTGTCCCATTACCATTCCTATCAGTTACAGGTATCATTGGTATGAGGAGGGCTTTGTTTTGTTTTTTGGTTTTTAAAAAAAGCCTTCTCCTCTTTCAAGTCTATGAAGCTACATATCTAATAAGCTATGTGTCTATTCTCTAATTACGGGAGAAAAAACAGTCTAGAATATGAATACTATTGACTTTCACTAATGAAAATGGGAGGAAAATGACTAAACTGGCATTCATGAAGTAACTGCTGTGTGCCAGACACTGTTAAGCACTTTTCATATATTATTTCAATTGCTACCCATCTAAGTCAGGCATTTAGATGAAGAAATTCAGTTTTATTGATGAAGAAATTGAGGCTCATTGGATGTGATAACTTTTAAAAACAGCTTTTCACCTTAAAAGTACTAGGGACATAGTAAGAACAGTTTCCTAGGACTTCAGCCTTCTCTTTCCATTATTCTTTATACTATCTTTCTCCCTCTTAAGTAATTTAACTTACAGAAGTAATGCCCCCCCCCCCCAAAAAAAAACACATTTTAATCCTTTTAAGTAACCACTTTTAACAATCAGATATAAATATATTTAAGAAAATGAGATCTTACTCTATACATTGTTCAAGATATAAAACAGTTAAAATGGATATTAGCTATTAAAATAAGTTTTGGAAAAGAGTGCTAGTAAAAATAATGCTATCTAATTTTTTTCTGGTAGTTACATATAGAAGAATCATCACTGACTAGTTAATAAAAAAAATCAAATTCATAAATTTCTATAATAATATAACAGGATGTATCCTTCTGATATTTGGTATTTTATTAATAAGATAAACATCTCTAATTAATTCATCCTTAGGAGTCACAATATCTAAATTTGCCAAATAAATTTTTAAAGCTTTAGGCCTCTTACTTTGGGCGTGTTTATGTTTTATTTGTATGCCTTCAGTTCTCAGTAAATTTATAGGTTCAACTTTGCTTTGTTTTTTTATATTATTATTTATTTTTTAGAGGTTTTTCATTTCTGAGAATAAAAAGAGGTTGTTTATTTATTTTGTGCAAGGGTTTAACCTTTTGTCACATCTCTTTATTTTAATGATCTATGATTTTTTTTAAGCTCTAGGCAAAATACAGAATGTCTTTTGGGCTAACGCTAATGATTGGTTTCTTATCATTTTACACCCTTTGTTGTTTAAGATGAAAGTTTTAGAGAAAGTTCATTACTTTTTCTTAGATGAGAAAATTAACATATCAATATATTTCTTTGACCTGTAAATACCAAAGTTAGAAGCACTCTCTGGTTATTATCTCTGGAAGATATCCATCTACATACAAACATGAAATTGAGTCCACATCTCAATTTGCATTCCTATTACAGAAATCCTTCAAAATTTAGGAGAGAATTGTGATTCTTATTCCAGTAAATATGGCATACCTTTACTAATCTAACCTTGTCTAGCCTTCACTGTGACCTTTTTCAGGTTGGGCAGTTGGAGTTGGAGTTGCAATCCATTGTTTGGTGTCTTTTCCGCCCTTTTAGAACAGTATTGTTAATAATTATGTATAGTAAAACCAGCTAAAGGTGTGAAAATGAAGAAGCAACTTAGGGCAATTAAATCTACCAAAAATAATAAAACCTTTTAATCTTTGTCTTAAAAATAGTAAATATATTTGTATATTTTATGTTATAGGAATTACAAAGAAAATTTATTAAGGAAGATAATCAATGAAATGCAATGCTGTTTTAAAAAGTATAATCAAAATTAGACTTTGATTCTTACTCAAAATACTACATTTTAAGAAATAAATTATAATTGTTGGGAATACATACTCCATAACTTTAGGAAAAATGTATTGAATGGAAGCATATTATAAGACCTCCAAAAGTTTTATCAGATGCCATATGCAACGATCTTGTAAGCACTCTTTATCTTGTCTGAATTTTCTCTATTTTATATTTTGTAATGATGCATTCCTAAAACTTTTGTAATGGTATATTCCTAAAACTTAAATAGTGAAGACCAACTTTAATGATTTCATAACTGTTTATTTTAAAAGTTATGACTACTACCCCTCATGTTTCTGTGTTTGGCATTTTTATTTTAATATGTATTTTGGGGTTTTATGTTAATTTTTTTGTTTTGCAATTTTTTGGCCATAGGTGACTATCAAGTGAACTAGTAAATAAATGATATTAATTTGACCTGTATCCTTATCAATTGAAGAAGAAGAATCTGACTTTCTAACTACAAAGTCATGACGGAGAATATCAGCTATCGTCACCTTAACCGTAGTATATAAAATAATCAAATAAAATAAACTATGAAAATAGTGAAAATTAATGTAGCCCCTATATTTATACATGAGTCATCAGTGACCTGGCAAAATCTATGCTGATTGTGGCCAATGAGCAATAAATAATTTTTCAGTTCAGTTAGTTGCTTAGTTGTGTCCTACTCTTTGCGACCACATGGATTGTAGCATGCCACCCTCCGCTGTCCATTACCAACTCCCAGAGCATGTTCAAACTCATGTCCATCGAGTGGGTGATGCCATCAAACCATCTTATCCTCTGTCATCCCCTTCTCCTCTTGCCTTCAATCTTTCCCAGCATCGGAGTCTTTTCTAATGAATCAGTTCTTTGCATCAGGTGGTCAAAGTATCGGAGCTTCAGTTCAGCATCAATCCTTCCAATGAATATTTAGGATTGATTTCCTTTAGGATTGACTAATTTGATTTCCTTGCAGTCCAAGGGACTCTCAAGAGCCTTCTCCAACACCACAGTTCAAAAGCATCAATTCTTCGGCGCTCAGCTTTCTTTATGGTCCAACTCTCACATCCATACATGACTACTGTAAAAACCATAGCTTTGACTAGATGGACCTTTGTTGGCATAGTAATCCTCTGTTTTTTAATATACTGTCTCAATTGGTCATAGTTTTTCTTCCAAGGAGCAGGATCTTTTAATTTCATGGCTACAGTCACCGTCTGCATTGATTTTGAAGTTCAAGAAAATAAAGTCTGTCACTGTTTCCACTCTTTTCCCATCTATTTGCCATGAAGTATGGGACTAGATGCCATGATCTTATTTTTATTAATGTTCAGTCTTAAGCCAGCTTTTTCACTGTCCTCTTTTACTTTCATCAAGAGGTTCTTTAAGGGTATTTTTTGAATATCTGATTGCCTGCTTAAGAAAAACAAAAAGTAAGAATAATAATAATAATGATAGTAAAAAGACAGGGATCAATGACATGACAAAAGATATTTAAATAATCAATCAATATGATTCTTGAATAAAATAATTTTTTCCCACTAATGTTGTAGTTTTAAAATGTTGGGAGGAAAGGTTTTAGCTTATGCAGGCACTTTCCATATGAGAATGAGGTTAAAAATCTTAGCAACTCATTACTGGTCCATTAGAAAGAAAAAATGATAATTTTTTGGATCATATTACATGGATAATTGCAATCACCAAACAATGCAAATGGGATGATGAAATGATGAAAACTGATAAATAAGCTAATAAATGTGCACAATGACTATAAATCCTTTCTTTGTCTTTAAACTGTTTCCTAAATCACTAAAATACCACTAGATATATTTACATTATTTATTGAATCAGTAAAAAAAAAATTGACTGAATTATTACCATGTATTGTCATTAATTGCTGTATGAGAGCATTTCTAATATCCTTATCTAATAGCCTTATCAACCAGCTACAAATTTGAAAATATATTCCAGGTAGTTTTGCTGTTTAGTGCTTTTTACACAGAGACCAGTATTACTTTGGGAAGGGCTTAAAAGTTGTATTGAGTAATGTTTTAAAATAAATTACTTATTAAGATAATATTTAAGATAATTTTAACATTTTAAAAACAAAATTGTTATTAAAAATATTTAAGCCAAAGAAGGCAATATAATTGAATTAACTTATTTTTCAATCTTTCTGACAAAGTTTGCATATGCATATTAAAAGTAATTTCCTTAATACCATCTAAAGGAATTGAAAAGTGTATAGCAGAAAGCTTAATTTATTCTCTATGTTGTGCCAAGCATCTAAGGGGTAGCCTTAGTACAATTAACTTCAACAGAATATCACAGAATACTGAAATGTTTTTTGTTGTTGCTGATAGTGGTTGTGTTTTTTGTTTGTTTTGTATTAGATATCAATATCTGCATGGAATGCAAAGCTATATAATTTTAAATTGGGGGAAATTTTAAAAGTATTAATTAATGGTGGAATGCTTTGGATTTTAATAAATATCGTTCACCTTATTTTTCACCCAGTCAAAAGTTAAAGGTAGCTATTATGGCTGAAATCAAAAAAAGAGGGTTCTTTAGGTTCATTGATTAAAAATCAGGGGAGATCAAGCAATGGCCCTCATTCCAAACTAGACCTGTAGTAACACAACGTATGTATTTGTTTTTTGTCTGTGGAGACTTTCTTGATACAATGACAGAGCTGAATAGTTGTGACAGAACCCATCAATCCCATAAGGCGTAAAATATTTACCACCTGAACTTTAAAGCAAATTTATGCTGACTTCTCAAAGGAATACATACATGTATATCATATATAGATTATTGCCATATTATAGTGTGTTTTAGAAATCATTTTGAAGAAAGACATTTGGCTACAGAATATATAAACTCTTCTAAGACTATCTCTGTTTATGCTTCCCTGGTCTACAATATTTGTATTTCTGTCATAATTATAATCATCTTTTTTCTTGTAAGAGCATGTTTTATATAATGTCTGCCAATGAAATAATTAATTAATGCATTAATTACTGAACACTTGCTAGATACAAAAAATGTAAGTACTAATGATATCAAAGTGAATAATTTTGTTCACAATCCACTGAGAGAGTCAGAGATAATCTGAATCAACACGTGCATTATATGCACGGGGCAAGATGTAGTCAGGCCTGAAGGAAACTCAGCTGTTTACTGCTCTAAACTGCAGGGAGCTCAAGCCTAACTTAAAATGACTTACAGAGAAAGGAATTACTCTCTTACCTGCAAAGCCCCGGGTTTAATTGACTTTAGGTCTCTCTTCATCTACGTGCTCAAGTGAAGCCGCCAGAAATCTGTCTTTCTCCACTTCTGTTGTACTTTGTATTGGGCTTCATTTTTAAGTGTTAGCATATTGGCTTTAAGCAGCAGCAGGATTATGTACTTGAACTTTTAATCTCAGTTTTAGGTTACTAGCATTTTTTTTTCCCCCAGTGTTTTCAGCAAAAATTCCAAGCTTGGATATTATCGACTTCTGTTGGATTGCAAGCCCATCCCTGATTCAGCCAGTAAGACCAGGGAGCTTCATTAAGCAGATGTGGCTCACATGTCTAAAGAGACTGAGCTTGTGAGCAGTGATTCTGCAGAACAAAATTTTCTGCAGAGCAAAATCCAGATGCTCTTACAGGTGTGAGTGCTAGGTGGACAAATTGATATTGACTGCATTCAGTTAACCTGAAAACCTCTTCTAGGGAAACTTTTCAATAATATGTCATTCTATATAACTAGGATTTTCTTTGTGATATTTTGGGCTAAAAATAATATGACTTTTATATCTGGTCATGGAGAATCAATCCATAGGGAGTACACTACACTATTTTTTGGTAAAAGTTTGTATTATGTATATCCTGGTGATTAATTAATTTAGAAATTTGAAGCATTTTTTAAAAGTTTAAATTTTTCTGTATCACTGATAATTAAAAATTTATAATGAATGTGACTTACATTACTATATATATTCATATATATATATATGTAGGAACATCTTAGTACCCAAATTTAGGTATAAATATAAATACATTAGACTGGGTTCTCTATTTCATTATTCCTTATGAGGTAAGATTGAAGTATTTCTGTGTTCAGTTGTGTCTGACTCTTTGTGACCCTTTGGACTGTAGCCCTCCAGGATCCTTACAGGGGATTTTTCAGGCAAGGATACTGGAATAAACTGCCATTTCCTCCTCCAAGGAGTCTTCCTGACCCAGGGGTCAAACTTGTGCTTTTCCTGCATCTCCTGCATTACAGGCAAATTTTTTACCTGCTGAGACATCAGGGAAGCCCAGAAATATTTCCAGGGGAATATGTAAGATTATTGATATACTGTAAGATAAGTACCAACTTGAAAATTAAACATGAAAGTGATTTTAACACTTCTGTATTTCTTAGAATTCTCTTCCATGCTCTATTACTTCCTAAAATAAAACTGATTATAAAATTTATATTATATAGCAAAAGACCTGATATTGTATATATAAGTATATAAAGAAAACTGGAAAAGAAACTATTTTGAAAATGCAGTTATTCTAGAATAATCATGACTTTTTTAAATGAGCTGCCTTATCTATGTATTTATATATATATATATATATATATATATATTTTTTTTTTTTGGCATGGCTTTTGCTATCAGCACTATTAATACCTAAAAGAAAATGTCTACTTTTTAAGCAATATTGTACTTACACTTACTTATACTATATGGTTGGCCTCTTTTACTTCATACAGGAGCCCTATGAAATGTGGGTACTATTATCTCTATTATATAGATTAGGAGTTTGAGGCTTGGAGAGGTTAAGTAACTTATATAAACTATAATAGCTGATAATTGACCTGTGATAGATTCTCAAGTTTGCATAATTTTTAAGCAAATGTTTTTAACTTATGCAAGACTTCCTCCAATTTCACGGCAAATAGATGGGAAACAATGGAAAAAGTTAAAGACTTTATTTTTGGGGGCTCCGAGATCACTGCAGATGGTAACTGCAGCCATGAAATTAAAAGATGCTTGCTCCTTCTCTGGTGGCTCAGAAGGTAAAGTGTCTGCCTGCTATGCGAGATCTCTGACCTGGATCTCTGACCTGGGTTCAATTTCTGGGTTGGGAAGATCCCCTGGAGAAGGAAATGGCAACCCACTCCAGTACTCTTGCCTGGGAAATACCATGGACAGAGAAGCATGGCAGGCTACAGTCCACGGGTTGCAAAGGGTCGGATACTACAGTTATATCAGTTTCAGTTTGCTCCTTGGAAGAAAAGTTATGACCAACTTAAACAACATATTAAAAAGCAGGGACATTATTTTGCCAACAAAGGTCCATCTAGTCAAAGCTATGGTTTTTCCAGTAATCATGTATGGATGTGAGAGTTGGACCATAAAGAAAGCTGAGCACCAAAGAAACAATGCTTTTGAACTGTGGTGTTGGAGAAGACTCTTGAGAATCCCTTGGACTGCAAGGAGATCCAACCAGTCCATCCTAAAGGAAACCAGTCCTGAATATTCATTGGAAGGACTGATGTTGAAGCTGAAACTCCAATACTTTGGCCACCTGATGTGAGGAACTGGCTCATTGGAAAAGACCCTGATGCTGGGAAGGATTGGGGGGCAGGAGGAGAAGGGGATGACAGAGGATGAGATGGTTGGATGGCATCAACAACTCAATGGACATGAGTTTGAGTAAGGTCTGGGAGTTGGTGATGGACAGGGAGGCTTGGTGTGCTGCAGTCCATGGGGTCTCAAAGAGTCGAACACGACTGAGCTACATAACTGAACTGAGCCCTCAATTATCTCTGTCATGTAATTTGAAAACATGAATTTGAAAATATTTATAATAAAAGCGATACTATATATATAAAGACTTCATTCAGTTCAGTTCAGTTGGGTTGTTCAGTCAGAAAAGGAAAGATGTACCCATTTGAATGCAGAGTTCCAAAGAATAGCGAGGAGAGATAAGGAAAGCCTTCCTCAGTGATCAATGAAAAGAAATAGAGGAAAACAACAGAATGGGAAAGTCTAGACATCTCTTCAAGAAAATTAGAGATTAAGAGATGGGAATACCAGACCACCTGACCTGCCTCTTGAGAAACCTATATGCAGGTCAGGAAGCAACAGTTAGAACTGGACATGAAACTACAGACTGGTTCCAAATGGGAAAGGAGTATGTCAAGGCTGTATATTGTTACCCTGCTTTTTTAACTCTTGAGAGTCCCTTGGACTGCAAGGAGATCCAACCAGTCCATTCTAAAGGAGATCAGTCCTGGGTGTCCTTTGGAAGGAATGATGCTAAAGCTCAAACTCCAGTACTTTGGCCACCTCATGCGAAGAGTTGACTCTGATGCTGGGAGGGATTGGGGGCAGGAGGAAAAGGGGACAACAGAGGATGAGATGGTTGGATGGCATCACCAACTAGATGGACGTGAGTTTGAGTGAACTCCGGGAGTCGGTGATGGACAGGGAGGCCTGGCATGCTGCAATTCATGGGGTCACAAAGAGTCAGACATGACTTGAATTTAATTCAAATAAAATACATGTGATGTTACCATAGCTTTATTTATTTTTTTTTTTTAGCATTTTTTTTTTTTTAATTTTTAAAAGAAAATCCATCCTGAACCCTCCTCCCTCCTCCCTCCCCATACCATCCCTCTGGGTCGTCCCAGTGCACCAGTCCCAAGCATCCAGCATCGTGCATTGAACCTGGACTGGCATCTCGTTTCATACATGACATTTCACATGTTTCAATGCCATTCTCCCAAATCTTACCACCCTCTCCCTCTCCCACAGAGTCCATAAGCCTGTTCTATACATCAGTGTCTCTTTTGCTGTCTCGTATACAGGGTTATCGTTACCATCTTTCTAAATTCCATATATATGCGTTAGTATACTGTATTGGTGTTTGTCCTTCTGGCTTACTTCACTCTGTATAATAGGTTCCAGTTTCATCCACCTCATTAGAACTGATTCAAATGTATTCTTTTTAATGGCTGAGTAATTCTCCATTGTGTATATGTACCACAGCTTTCTTATCCATTCATCTGCTGATGGACATCTAGGTTGCTTCCATGTCCTGGCTATTATAAACAGTGCTGCAATGAACATTGGGGTACACATGTCTCTTTCCCTTCTGGTTTCCTCAGTGTGTATGCCCAGCAGTGGGATTGCTGGATCATTAAATTTTGAATAAAAACATGTATTTCCTTTAGATGTATGAGATTCTATTTATATATGGAATATATTTTTCTAACTTATTAAAAAAAATACCTGCTTACTTGTTAATGTTAAAATTCAAGATCATTGGTTGACTTGGTCCCAGCTGTTTGGTTTTCTCCAGTGGCTTTTCATGCATTTTCGTAATCATGTTTTTAATGTTGAAGTAAAGCATCAAGTGTTCATTGTATTGCTGAAAGAATGCTTATTGTTTTAGTGAGTCATATATTTCATCTTTCAGCAGACAGAGATACAAATTTCATGAATGTCCCTTAGTACTCTCTTTTGGTACGACAACTTATATGTATTATTGTTTAAATCAACATCTTAAAAATCTTTAAAAGATTAGTATGAATCTGTAGTTCAGTTTTTTCTCTATGAAATTAAAGTTATATATGATCATTTGTTGAGTGAAATAACTTGCATTGGATATACATGAATTGGTTGAAACGTATAAAAAGTATTTCTTGTTACACTTTTTTTTTTTTTTCATTTACTGCTGCATGTAGTGAACTCAAGTCCTTGACGATAGGAATAAATATTTATTGGAACCCATATCCCTTAATTTTGAAATCTAAATTTTAAAACTGCATGTTATAAATGACTATATAAATAAGTTGTTTTGTCCCTAGGTAAAATTAAGTTCAGAAAAAGTTTCTTTTGTTTTTATCTCACTAGTTTGTAAATTTTGGCAAGTTGAGATGCAGTAGTTATATCCTACACCTCTAGAGTGGGTCTCCATTGATGGGGACAAAAAAAGCCAATGTATAATATAGAAAAAGCAATGAATTTCCTAACTTTTTCTGCCTCCTCACCCAGGTTATACTTGTTAGTTGACTCCTTGTTCGTGTCCACTTAGATATTTCAGATTCACTTAGCCATTGCTGCTACCTAACTTTTATACCCTGCTGTTTCTCTCTTTGCTGAACTTCCACTGATTTTCTCTGTTGATGTGCTAGTAATGGCAGTCTCCAGTACTCTTCTGCCCTTGTAAAAGCTGCAAACACATCCTTCAGTTTGCATACATTCGCCAAATGTTGACCCTTTTGATATATTTTTAAAAGTCTATTTACTTATCAGGTGAATTTAAATTCTTGAAATATGGTAAACAGTAAAAAGCATAATTTTTTTTTCACCTTTGCTTCTGTCCATTCTTATACTTTCCTTCAGGCTTCTCCATTTTCTTTCCATCATTTTTATGTAACTTGCTTCCAGCTGAAAAGCCTCAATGGGAGTGCCTTTCCCTCAAACTGAGGAAAGTATGGCTGTATAATTAGACCACAGGGAATGCTGCAGAAGGAAACAGCCACCTTCTTCCCTGTCTTTAGGGACTGCCTATCATCTCTGCAACATGCTCAGACATTATAATCCTCAAGAGCTAATGCTACAGACATACATATATGCCTTATAAATGGTTATTTATAATTGCATATGTTCCAAAATATATTGCTAGCTGATAGTAACTTTAATCAATATCTGACAGTATGGGATTTTATTCACTTAGGTACTGTTCTCTCTGGAGACCCAATTCTTTAAAATCTGTTGTAAAAATTCTCATTTAACACCAAAGCCAAGAAACAAGATTGTGCTTATAATTCTGTAGCTTACTGACTGCCTCGACCACTTCTAATATTTGTTCTTCTAAGAAATGTGAATCTTTCTGACTAATTTTGAAAATGTTTCTTTCTTTGGAGAATGAACAAACAACAAAATCTGGTTATTTGAATGTGTATATAGCAATAGAAATTGTTAAACATTTCATATTATGTATTAGAAATCCAAAAGGTGTATACCCTAGATATTTCTGTTGACATATGAGATTTAGGTTTATATCTTAATCTCTTTAAGGATAATGGTAAACATTGGAGAACAAGGGAGTCTGTTTGGAGTCTGTTTAACAGAGTGATACCTTACAGCAGAATATAGCAGAGAAACAGCGCTTGCTGAGGGACATTGGAGGTTTTACCATCAGCTATTTAGAGTTCCTGTTGTGTACAGGGGCTTCTCTGGTGGCTCAGATGGTAAAGAATCTGCCTGCAATGCAGAAGCCCTGAGTTCAATGCCTGGTTGGGAAGATCAATCCCCTGGAGAAAGGAATGGCTACCCACTCCTGTATTCTGGCCTGGAGAATTCCATGGACAGAGGGGCCTGGCAGGCTACCATTCATGGGGTCACGAAATACACATCAACACAGAACCAGTGCTTCATGTATCATGTTCCTAATGTAGATCTACTATAAATTATGCCCCTTCTTGTGTTCTCTGCCTTCTTTTTAATTTTTTAAATAATTGGAGGATAATTGCTTTATAATGTTGTATTGTTTCTGCCATACAGCAACATGAATGAGTCAAAAGTATAGATATATCCCCTCCTTCTATTCTCTGCCTTCTTGTGTTGTTCCACCACCAGACATTTAATTTCCAAAGCTAGAGTCTTCAACCTTGGTTCCTCCCTCCTTTTAAGTCTTGACGTTTCAAGCAATTATCAAGACTTTTCAGTTTTGCCACCTTAAATATATTTTGAATCCACCTATTTCTCCATCTCTGTTATACAATCCCCACGCCTATAGGCCTGTACTTCACAGATTCATTTTCTATAGAAATGTCAGATTAACCTATATCAAAAGTAATGAGAGTTTATTATTGGATGGACAAAAAAGTTCATTTGGGTTTTCCCATATGATGTTATGGAAATCCTGAACAAACTTTTTTGCCAACCCAATACTTCCTTGCTTATAACACATTCTAGGATCTCACTTAACCAAATAGACTGACTCCAGACTCCTTTAATAACTAACTGGATAATGTGTACACAAATAACAATTTTTCAAAGCCTTGCTTTTCTCATATGCACATGTATACAATCGTATTAAGGTCATTGTGAAGATTGTTACAAGATAACGCACATAGAGCACTTTGCACAGTGTTGAACTCGGAGGAAGCGATAGATTCATGTTAGCTACTCTCTTTATTAACATGTTATACAAAATCTCTGTGTTTGAGCCTCTGTTTGCCTCTCTGACCTCTTCTGTTGTCAGACTGTGTCTTCTACTCCAAGGGCACAAAGTGGCTTCTAGATCTGTATGTAGTTTCAATTTTCTTTCTCTTGTCATCTGTCTGAAATGCCTGCTCTTTTCTTCTACTAATTTCACCAAGGTGACTATTATTCATCTCTTAACACTCAATTCTGATGTCATATCCAGGAAAGCTGCCCTGATATCCACTGTTCTGTCCCATTAGATATCTGTATTTCCTAGGGCTGCCAAAATAAAGTACCACAAACTAGGTGGCTTAAAACAATGAAAATTCTGTCACTGTTCTGAAAGTCAGATGTGCTAAATGTCATGGGTTTGAGGTCCTAGATAGAATCCTTCCTTGCCTTCCTAGCTTCTGGTGGTAGCCATCAAACTTGGTACTCCTTGGTTTGCAGCCTCATCACTCTAATCTGTGCCTCAGTTATAGAATGATGTTCTTTCTACCTGTGTGTCCAAATTTCCCTATACTGTGATATTGGATTAAAGGCCCACCCTACTCCAGACTGACCTCATTTTTCCTAGTTGCATCTACAACAAGTCTAAGTCCAAATTAGGCCTTATTCTTAGGTACTTGGGGATTAGCACTTAAACACATTTTTTGAAAGACAATTCCACCAACAATAGTGACTCTCATGTGTACTTTGATATCACCTGTCATACAACTGTTTTCTCATTTAACTCATCATGTGTTAATAACCTGTTCATGTATCTCCTCTAATAGATTTCAAACTCTCTAGAGCATGCACCAAGTCTAATCTCTTTGTCTTCCTAGCACAGGACACATGATAAGCTTTTAATACATGTCAATTAAGTAAGCATATTATTGTTCACTATTTAAAAATAGGTTTTGTGATACAAAAGATTACAAGAATTGATAATGTCACATAATACCTAATAATCTGATTTTTTACTTTCTCATTACTACAAAGAGAAAGAATATAGAAATACCTTGAATCAGAAACAAAGAGAATATACTTCTTTCCCCTGGGTCCTCATTGTTAGTGTAGCTTTGGGGAAAATATCTAACTACTTCATGTTTATCTATAAAATATAAATGAAAGAAATTATAACTTACTGATTCATTTTCAGGCATCATACGCTTTTCCTTCCAGAACCATCAGAGACTTAATTTAATCAGAAAGTAGAGTCTACTTATAAAGGGACTGATGTGTCATGTTTAGTTATCAATCTGAAGGAAATGAAGGACCATGAAAGTCAAGTAAGGATTATGAGAAAAGCTGAGATAAAGCAGCAGTAGTGAATCTGGTTAAGAAGGGATACTGGAGATGGGGTTGAACACAGAGGTATGGGGCTGATTAAATGTTGGGAAGGACGAGAAAGAGGTTTAGGAAGCAGTGTTGAATGAATTTTTGAACTTGTTATCAAATGGGAGATATCATGATATGGATGTGTGAGTGTGCTCAGTCATTTCTGAACTCTTGTGCCTCCATGGACTATAGCCCACCAGACTCCTTCGTCCATGGAATTGTCTCCTTTGTCCAAAAATACTGGAGTGTATTGCCATTTCTTATGCATATGTTAGTCGCTTCCAGTTCCAGTTCAGTCACTCAGTCGTATCCGACTCTTTGTGACCCCATGAATAGCAGCATGCCAGGCCTCCCTGTCCATCACCAACTCCCGGAGTTCACTCCAACTCACGTCCATCCAGTCGGTGATGCCATCCAGCCATCTCATCCTCTGTCGTCTCCTTCTCCTCCTGCCCCCAATCCATCGCAGCATCAGGGTCTTTTCCAATGAGTCAACTCTTCACATGAGGTGGCCAAAGTACTGGAGTTTCAGCTTTAGCATCAGTCCTTCCAATGAACACCCAGGACTGCTCTCCTTTAGGATGGACTGGTTGGATCTCCTTGCAGTCCAAAGGACTCTCAAGAGTTTTCTCCAACACCATAGTTCAAAAGCATCAATTCTTCGGTGCTCAGCTTTCTTCACAGTCCAACTCTCTCATCCATACATGACTACTGGGAAAACCATAGCCTTGACTAGATGGACCTTTGTTGGCAAAGTAATGTCTCTGCTTTTTAATATGCTACCTAGGTTAATCACTTAGTCATGTCCAAATCTTTGTGATCCATGGACTATAGCCTGCTAGACTCCTCTGTTCATGGGATTCTTCAGGCAAAAATACTGGAGTGGGATGCCATTCCCTTCTCCAGGGAATCTTACTAACCCAGGGATCAAACCCAGGTCTCCTGCTTCACAGGCAGATTCTTCATCATCTGAAGGGAAGCCATTTCCTACACTGAAATCTAAAATTTTAGAATTCGGTAGAATGATATTTTTGAAAATATAAGAGGTTTTACATGCCTTTCTCTGTAAATGTGTACCTCAGTGAGACCTCTACTGAAGTTATTATACCCTGTAATTATAAAATATTTACATTTTCTTCACTATTCCCCATTTCATGCCTTTCATATAAGGAGGACCTGTAACAGTTGTTTTACACATGAGTGGAATAAAACTCAGGATAAATGGTTTGCTTGCATAATTGTTACTTTGAAAATGGTCTTTTAATTTAAATTTTTTTCTTAAAGCTTATATGTAATTTTAGTCTTTCTTTCTCCAACTTCATCTACATGTATTAGTTCCTTTTTCAACTAATAATCAACAACTGTTTCTTAATCATTTTCTGTTTTCATGGATTATTCTATAACTGTTGAAAATATTGTGTATTTTTGGAGATGGGTAGGGTCTTCAAATGCAGCACAATTCTCCAAACCCAAACTAAATAGCTTCCTAATTTTGTCCCCATTAATCAAGAGTATTTTAATTAATCTGTCATGAAGAAGATCTAATAGCACAGTGATATAAAGGTCACAATATATTAATAACTTTTATTGACAGAAGAGAATTGAATTGAAGTGCACAGTGGCTTCTTAGTTGAAGAAGCTTAGTGTCTTCTTTATTCTGAGTAACTTTCTGCATTGAGCCAGCTTTTTAAAAATGAAATTGTGAGGTTTCAACATATAGTGCTTTGCTTGGTTGTCAGTGGATTTGTTTCATTTTACTTGGAATTCCAAAGTGAAGACTTTGTAGAATTCATTCATTTTGTTTTATATTTTCAATAATTTCTTACATTTTTAATATTAATTATCATATATCTTTGATTCAGGAATCCAGCATTTATGAGTACCTACACCATCCTGTGTTATATATTGCATTATCCTATGTAGTATTGTTTTTGAGTCTTTAAATAATCACAGATTATAATTAGAAATATGTAGAAAGTGAGACCCTGAGAGACTACATATTTTGTCTTGTTTTTCACCATAGTATAGGTTCAAAGATAGGCTTCTGAGCTTACTTCTAGGATATTTTCTATATTGCTAATGGTATCTAAACTCTTGGCTGTGGACTTTTTAAGTACCTTAAAATTATTCCACATTTCAAGCATTCTCCATAACCTGAAATCTTCCTTTGTGCATTTTGCATATTTTCAAGTGTGTATAAGATTATTTGACTGATTTAATATAAATACATTTAAAAACAGTAAAAATAAAATGATCAATTCCCATGGTAGGTTTTTTAATCAAAAAACAATGAAACCAAAACTACTATTCTATAGTAGCACAGAATTTTTCTTAAAAAGGAAGTCTATATCCTTGAAGAAAATTAGAAACCATTGGCTTACATCAGAACATTCTCTTGGTTAACTGCTGTATTTGAATAATAAGAAGTCTAGTACATGGTAGGCATAAAGTAGGTATCCATAAAGAACTGTTTTTATTGTATGTTTAATAGTTCTAAATATATTTATAAATGTCTTTCTCTAAAAGGAAGCAATTCTTAAAGAGTAATGTAACCAATGTTTAATTATATTTATATTTACTGATTTTTTGTCTCTCAAGTTTAAGACATAAGGTAATAATTGTATGTTTCATTATAAATATTTTAGAATTGTGCCTTATGCATTATATTACATATTTTATTTCTATTTCATATATGTGATTTCAAATTAATAAAGGATGTTAATAAAGCATGTATTTCATCTTTTTGGGTTCATTAATACAAAGTCCTTTCACTTAAACTTAAAAATGTTTAGATTATTTGTTAAATATCTATCTATCTATCTGTATCTATCTATCTGTCTATGATCCTAAATGCAAAAAGAAGCACCAAGTGCCAGTCATTGAAAATGGCAGTCTGGAAACCAAGAAAATAAATAAATTGTGTTTACCTTTTGCTTACTATCTTTAAAGGAAAGCTATTTTACCAGATTTTTTCTTCCTTTTTGCTTTTACTGCAAAGCTTAAATTATTGGTGGCTTTCCCAACCATGCATAAATTCTGAATCATATATCTCAGATAATCACTGTGTTGGATTGAGTAGTATAGTCCACTTGAATATATTTCTCTCACATATGGAATAAAGACCACAACTTTCAAAAGGCAAATGTGAAAAGTCCCTGAACACAATGAGTGCATTTAAAGTTGTCAGAAATTTTCATCATAGTCATTCTAAGATGAATCAACCAACATTGTTATCATCTTAAGCCCTTCGAAACTGTTGCAGAGATTATCCAGCTATGAATGATATGTATAAGCTTTCCAGACATGTGGCAAGATAGGTTTTCATTATGCCAGAGTTCCTAGGTGACCTACACCTGTACATTATCTCTAGAAAGGCTATTTCTCCCCTCAATACTAAAAATAAATGTAATGTTTTACAGGGAGAGAGATGTACAATAAATATAGGAGAAACTTTGTTTTATAGAAAAAAAAACTTAAGAAATTAAAAGACGCTTGCTCCTTGGAAGAAAAGCTATGACCAACCTAGACAGCATATTAAAAAGCAGAGACATTACTTTGCCAACAAAAGTCCATCTAGTCAAAGCTATGGTTTTTCCAGTAATCATGTATGAATGTGGGAATTGGACTATAAAGAAAGCTGAGCGCTGAAGAATTGATGCTTTTGAACTGTGATGTTGGAGAAGACTCTTAAGAGTCCTTTGGACTACTGGGAGATCCAACCAGTCAATCCTAAAAGAAATCAGTCCTGAATATTCACTGGAAGGACTAATGCTGAAGCTGAAACTCCAATACTTTGGCCACCTTATGCAAAGAACTGACTCATTTGAAAAGAGCCTGATGCTGGGAAAGATTGAAGGCAGGAGGAGAGGGGACAACAGAGGATGAGATGGTTGGATGGCATCACCGATTCAATGGACAAGAGTTTGAGTAAACTCTGGGAATTGGTGATGGACAGGGAGACCTGGTGTGCTGTAGTCTGTGGGTTCGCAAAGAATCGGACACAACTGAGTGACTGAATTGAAACTGAACTTAAGAAAGCTGTACTGTATAGATGACATTACATAAAATTTTTGGAGTTAAAATTTGTCAGAATATGAAGTAGTATGGATAATCTTAAAAATTTTCATTTTATATGAATTTTATGTACACTTTGAAGCATAAATATTCACTTTGAAATATTCACATGGAACAGTAAATTTTCACTTTGTTTTAAAAAGCATAATATCTATTAAGAAATTGAGAACTCACACTTATTCCATATCTCATTGATAATCACTGTTGCTGCAGATCCTTTCTAGATATTCCCTAAATTTATGCATATATTCAACTATACACATGTTTAATGTTTTTATTTAAAATGTAAATCTGGAGGTTTTGCTTTCTTTTCAGATTAGTAAAGGAAGAGTTGCTTCACCATTAAATGCTGTCTAGCATCCCACAATAGGCATGCATTTTAATATATTTAACCAGACTGTGTACCTTAGAATGCATAAACTATATACATGCTTTCAAAATATACTGTTGTGTTTTAAATTTGAATAAAGACTTATTTTTATGTCCTAATATTTTTGATAGCTGTGCTGAAGACTTTATAATATTTTAAATATGAGATGCTTTTCACTAAAGAAGGAATCTTGAGAGAATGGTATATCTATACATTTGCTTGTGACAAACCCATCCTCACTAGCAACCACAATTTATTCCCTCTTCTGTAAATGGCTAGTGCATCAAAGGAGACTGCTTGCCTCTCTAGCCCTCTGATGAAGAGCCATCACTGGGTAAAACCAGTCATGTGGATTCCCCTTGTTTTAGGCATAGGCCTTTTTTTTTTTTAATTTGGGCCATTGTTCTTTTTTTAATATAAATTTATTTATTTTAATTGGAGGTTAATTACTTTACAATATTGTATTGGTTTTGCCATACATCAACATGAATCTGCCGCGGGTGTACACGTGCTCCCCATCCTGAACCCTCTTCCCTCCTCCCTCCCCGTAAGGGCTGCCTATGGAGTGGCTTTTGGTGTAGAACATCCTTACTCTTAAAATGAGACACAAGGTAGGAACTTTACTTTTTTGGATTTAACTTATTCATGTAAGAACTACAAATACAGTGTCCATTTTAAGACTATAGGACATAAATCCAATAAAATTTCACAGAATCCAAGTCATATACATGATGCTAAATGTTCAGTGTTAAATCTCTGAATTAATGAACTTGAATCAATTCATCTTCCAAATTTAATATATGAGACGATACAACCCTTATTTTTAAGCTACTTTAATTTTCATTTGATTTTTTTTTTTAACAGCCTAAAGTAGAAATGCCCTTGCATTTATTTTGTACTTACTGCTTCCCGGAAATACCTTAATTCACAGCAGGTAGGATGTACACTATAGAATGTACTGTGTAGTGTACATGAATTAGGTCATGACTGGACCTAATTCAAAAGAGCCAGCCCAAACAGGACAGGTACCAGAAAGGAGAGATGAAGGATCTTAGAGGAGATGGACCTGTGAGATTTAGTGGTCTTCAGAAACTGGCATGTGTGGACTTTCTTTCACAGTTTATTATGCTGTACCATGTATATTATACTTACAAACCATAAAGATGGCTAAACTTATTTTTTTGTAATATAAATCTTACTCTTATACTCTTCAAAAAGTCCATGTATGAAGACAGTTAGACATGAACGTTTATTTCTGCTATATAGTCTCCTTTGGAAGTCTTCTTATGTATCCTAATATAGGCATGTGCACACATACAAAGTTATTCATTTGCTTTTATTTGGCACTTCACTGAAAGCAAATGTGAAGAAATCAAAGACATCTTTCTGAGCTCATGTCGTTCCTTTCATAGGCTTTCATGTTAAGTGATTTCAGGAGCCAACATTAGTAAAATACCATTTCTTTGCAATTTTCTTTCTCTGGATTTGATTTTATTCCTTTTTATTTTTATCACATATAAATAGTTTGATCTGAAAATATTACACATTGAGAAGACAAAAGACTAAACTGAATTCGTATGATGTCTCTAGTCTTAGTCCTGTCATGGCAGCTAGGACGTTCTTGTAGCTTGGGGAAGAGAAGAATGCTTTGCAGCACTCACAGGAAGTGTAATCAATTATGTCTGTTTTTAACTTAAAAAAAGAAAATCTGTCTGCGAAGTGAACATTGTCTTCAATAAGAAAAATACATACATGCAAATATTGTTCCTCTTTTAGAAGAAAACAAGTTATACCTCCATTTACTATACTTTAAGATAATGTATTCAGACACACACTGATTTATTTGGTTAACCAAACATGCAGCTTCAAAAATGTTCAGTTCTGATATGCAGCTGCAAGTAGATGGTTAATAAACTAATATAGAGGCAATTCCTATAATTCTATATATCCATTGTTGTAACATTCAGCTAGTACTAGAAGATTACAGCTTAGAAATCACTGGCACATAACTCAGAACTGAAATGCTTTTCCAAGCAATGCTTCTGAGCATATTAATTTTAAATGTACATTTCCATTTATTGTGAATGCATGCTCTATGAGTTGTATTCATGTCTGACATAGCTAATCATTTTGTTTTTGGAATGGGCTCCATAAGTATTCTGTGGATGGTGACTGATGATTATGATAATTTGTTCTATCAAATATTACCCAGAGATGTGTGTAATATTTGGCAGTTGGACTTCCTTGCAAGATTTTCAAACATATTTTTGTATTTTCAGAATATTACTAATATTACTAAGGCAATTTGAAAAAAAATTCCCAGTAATAAAACCCGTAAGGTTCATAAACTTGTTCATACTATAGTAAGACAATCTGAAAATTTTTCTTTTTTTAAATTGCCACAGAAATAGTTTAGAGCACAGGCAAATAGTATCTTTTTAGTGCAGTAGAAAATTAGTATATTAAATTGAATTTTGTCAAACTAAAACTGCTTACTTAAGTTGTAAACATGAAATAGTCACTTTTAATTTATTTGTGTAAACATATAATAACACAGATATATGAATTAATACATCAGTTGGGTCTCATTAATAATTTCTTAATGTTTGATATTTCACATTTTATGAAGTTTTATTTGTGATATTTTATACTTTATGAAATAAAATTTGAAACAATGACCTAGTTTCTGTAAAATGCTTTAATAATTGCCTTTGTTGGTCAGGCAAACCTAGCTCATTTTCTCACATCTATTGCAATAAGCTTTATCCACTGAAAATCCCATTGTGATCCAAAAAAAAACAAGCATAACATGATGTCTTTTAGCCAAGCTGTAATCAAAACATTTGCTTGCACTGAAACATATATGTAAGTATAGGCCTATACATCATTTTAATAAATAAAACTGTATATTATGGAAATGTTAAACATCTTAGCTCTACTAAACATGCTCTACTATAACAACATGCATCTTCCTGTGTAAGAGTTCTATAAAGTGACTGCCACAGGAAGCAATTTCAGTGAGTCTTTTTGCTTAAGTGCTTAATGGTAGGCTGTATAATACCTCTTCAATGGTCTTGACATCTTCATTCCCATAGCCTGTGAATTTTACTTTATATGGATAAAAGATTTTTATGTATGCAACAATATTAAGACTTTTGAGGTGGAGGCATCATCCAGGATTATGGAGATGGGCCTTAAATATGATCACAGTGTCCTTATAGAGGGAAGCAAGAAGGTCAAAGAAGGAAGAAGGTAGCGCTGGTCAGAATCAGGGTGAAAGAGGTGATGTGGTGTGGGGCTGCAAGCCAAAGGAATGAGGGAAAGCCTCTAGAAACTGGAAAAAAAAAAAAGGCAAGAGAACAGATTCTTCTCAGACCCTTTATGGAACCAACTCGGCCAACACCTTTGTCTTAGTCGTAGAAGACTATTTTGGACTTCTACCGCCAGACCTGTTTTGTGGTAATTTGTTCCAGAAGCAACAAGAAAACGAACACAGTATCCTAGTTTCTGTGGTCCTCCTTACTCCTCATTTTGGTCATGTTTTTACTTGCTTGTGTCATATCACCTTTGTAATGTAAAGAGTATGAAATAAAATATAAAAATACAAAATATGAATGACTTGGGGTTAAAGAATTACCTTGTGAATCATAGAACTTGATTTAAATTCATTGTTACAGTGTCTTCTGTAAAACATTACAGTACTTTTAGTTTATGGTTTAGAATCAATGTTTCAAAAATATAAACAGCAAATAAGAACCTTATCACTTTTGTTGCTCTTTTTAAATTGTCAAAAAAGCTGTACATTCAGAAAACTAAGATCATGGCTTCTGGTCCCATCACTTCATGGAAAATAGATGGGGAAACAGTGGAAACAGTGTCAGACGTTTATTTTTCTGGGCTCCAAAATCACTGCAGATGGTGATTGCAGCCATGAAATTAAAAGACGCTTACTCCTTGGAAGGAAAGTTATGACCAACCTAGATAGCATATTCAAAAGCAGAGACATTACTTTTCCAACAAAGGTCCATCTAGTTGAGGCTGTGGTTTTTCCAGTGGTCGTGTATGGATGTGAGAGTTGGACTGTTAAGAAAGCTGAGCACCGAAGAATTGATGCTTTTGAACTGTGGTGTTGGAGAAGACCCTTGAGAGTCCCTTGGACTGCAAGGAGATCCAACCAGTCCATCCTGAAGGAGAGCAGTCCTGGGTGTTCATTGGAAGGACTGATGCTAAAGCTGAAACTCCAATACTTTGGCCACCTCATGCGAAGAGTTGACTCATTGGAAAAGACTCTGATGTTGGGAGGGATTGGGGGCAGTAGGAGAAGGGGACGACAGAGGATGAGATGGCTGGATGGCATCACCAACTCAATGGACATGAGTCTGAGTGAACTCCAGGAATTGGTGATGGACAGGGAGGCCTGGCGTGCTGCAATTCACGGGGCCTCAAAGAGTCGGACACGACTGAGCGACTGAACTGAACTGAATATAATATATATAATATTTATTTCAATCTTATAATTACTTGAGATTAACAATAGTATTTTATTTATAGAATATTTAAATATAATCTTGTTTTCATCATGTATATTTTCATTTTCAGTATTTCTACTTTTAATTCATTCCTGATAATAGCTGATTTTTCTGTAACGATCTGGATATAACTGAGTTTATATAGCTGCTCACTGTATAAAATCCTGACACAGATTTAGGATTTTATCTTTTCAAGGTGTGATGTTACAACTGTATTTCTTAACTGCAAAAAAAAAAAAAAGTCATGTCTTTTAACTTAAGACAACTTTCTCAAAGGGTTTTTCTATGTAATAGGAAAGTACTGCTGATTTTAAAAAATGTTAATACACTAAAATATTTGCACCACCTATTTTCTGTGTATGTTGGTGACAGCCACATTTATGTTAATGTTATTAACATTATCAATTGTTTGATAATCATTCTTAGACCTAAATCTATGCAAGAGAATTTTATAGTATGCTGACCATCAGAATTAGCTGTTATTCTATACTGCCTGTTGAGTATGGAATATTGACCTTTATTACTCTTCATTTTCAATACAAAATATATTTTTAAGTTAAAGCATTCACTAATGAATCCATTTTAATTTAGGTAATAAATAAAATCCTCATTATGCCTGACAAATGGTAGCCTCAAGTAAACTCAAACCATTTTCACTATAAATCAAAATGAGTTCTGCCCTAAATACGCCTTATACAGCTAGTATCCTAGCAAGGATTCAGAGGTATAGGTCATACCAGGAAATGAAACATATCATTAAGAAAATAATAAAAAATAATAAGAAAGAAATAAAGATACAGAGAGAGAGAAAATCTAGCTTGAGATATATTTCTGAGAAAAGTAAAATGAGAACATAAAGCAAATGACAGCGAGAATGTCTCATACTGTGTACTTAGCAATACTCTTTTGGGTAGGAGAAGCCATATATTTTTTTTTCCATAGGAATGTCTACTTATTGATAAATTATTGAGTTAAAAAGATTTTGAGTAAAATTTGCTATAACGAGGATGCTCTGAAATTGAGTGTCTTTTTCAGAGCCAAAATCATTTTCATTATATGTATATTTACCCATGAGTAATCTAGGTAACCCAGATCTGTTTAAAAAGCCACAAAAGATGCCTAATTTGTTTTTCTATTTCATTAGTAATGTCTGATCTTTCTCTTTGGTGATTTTAAGTTATTTTAAATTATAAGATGCTGACATTTGTGAATAGCAGTCTGCAACATTAATGTCATTATTTGGCTGATCATGAGGAATATAAGAGTACGTTCTTAAAAATAGTCTTACTTATGGGATTATGTATTTTACACTAATTTGTATAAATTAAATTCTTAGATATATTTTGATATTTAAATATTGACTTTTTACTGTTTATTTTTATTTTTAGGTATAGCTAAAAGTGTTTCAAAAACATATGTTCACTGCCTATAAAAGTGATATGAAAATCAGTGAATTTATTTTACTACTGCCTAATAAAGTTCTGAGAGAAGGCAATGGCACCCCACTCCAGTACTTTTGCCTAGAAAATCCCATGGACGGAGGAGCCTGGTAGGCTGCAGTCCATGGGGTCGCAAAGAGTAGGACAGGACTGAGCGACTTCACTTTCACTTTCATGCATTGGAGAAGGAAATGGCAACCCACTCCAGTATTCTTGCCTGGAGAATCCCAGGGACGGGGAGCCTGGTGGGTTGCCGTGTATGGGGTCACACAGAGTCGGACACAACTGAAGCGACTTAGCAGCAGCAGCAGCAGCAATAAAGTTCTGTGGTTCTATTTTCTTAATTATTATTATTTATTTATATAATGAGAGTATTTTCCTACCAAATAGTCCTGTCTTCACATTGACAATATCCTATGGGCCAGTTAATGTTGCTTAAGCTGTATTTTAACTTCTAACTCAATACTGTGCTGTGCTCATTCTAATATTCAATTAGTTACTATGAATAAACTGAATGAATTTTTTAGTGTCTAGCTTTTTAAAGTATACTATAGACATTACCTTAGTAAGCCTAAAACCCTGAATTACCCAAAACCTTGCTTAAATCTGTGTAATTAGAAAGTATTTATTAGATAAAATTTGTATTTATGTTTATAATTACTTAACTATATAGACACTTATTATTTTTCTTCTCCTTTGACTTTAGGTGCAATAACAGAACCCAATGTGCAGTGGTGGCAGGTCCTGATGTTTTCCAGACCCTTGTCCAGGAACCTATAAATACCTTGAAGTGCAGTATGAATGTGTTCCTTACAGTATGTATATTCTTGTACTTCTTTTAAAAAAGGAAAGATATTAAGCATTGTTTTGCATGCATTGACAACATATTCTCTATAAAACATAAAAATAATCACATAAATTATATTAAAACGGGATAATTTTAATTTTTCAAGGTCATACATTATCCTCACACTGGACTAATTCGATGTTGCCTGAATGATCTTGCAGCATTTAATTTTGACTATATTTTTCTATATATCGGTCAGTACTTATTCTAAAACTCTTTTCTTATTGCAAGAATATAAAATATTTAGGAAAAAGGATGAATGAATGATATGTCAGTACTATATCCCTGTAGTTCCAACAACAGCAGTAAAAGTGAATAATATGCTTGTATATATAGTAGCATAGAAATTGATACATTTTCAATTTGATAGAAGCAATTAAATCTAAGCTTCCTCTGCTGCCAACATATTGAGAATTAAAAATATTCATCCAGAGGGAACAGACTGGATAGAAATTGCAAGAATTACATGAACTAAAGTACTCTTTAGAATGTATCTTTTGTACTCCCAAGAAGTTAGTCTTTACAACCCTTATGTCAGAAAAAATATATACCAACAACTTATTTTTTTTCCTTCAGGAATAATGAAAAATCAAACATTCAAAAATGGAACATTTTTGTTCCTTTTTTTAAAATTCAAAGGTAGAATCACCATCTCAAAAGAAAAATTTTTGATCTAACTAGTTAATTATTCATGGAATACCTTAGTGAAGATAACTTAGGAAATCCTATATTCTCATGCTAAATATGCAGCTCATCCTAGAGGCAGAAAACTCCTGGGATCAAAAACAAATTCCAGGTTCCAATATCCTTTGACATCTCAGAAGAAACGAACTGTCGGGGGATCAGCAAATATACTGTGCTTAGAGATATTTCTATGCTTCACTCATTTCTGTTTATTTAAAAAGTATGGCAAAACCAATACACTATTGTAAAGTAATTAGCCTCCAATTAAAATAAATAAATTTAAATTAAAAAGAAAATAAAATAAAAAGCAGTGTGTTGCTTATGAGCTGTAAGTGTGCATACTCTGATAATAGAGAGAAATTTGGCCAGCAAGAAATGAATTAAACTGTAAAAGTAATAGTGAAAGCAATCAGGAGAACATACCATTGTTTGTTTATTTTAGATGTGATTGATTAGCAGTATATCTAGTGAAGTTTTATAGGCTAACTTTGTTATACAGAAGCATAAGTATATAGGTTTTATTGAAATCCCAGTTGAGGTTCCCCATCTTATATTGTTATCTCCAGGGACTGACCATTCTATAAAAATATAAAGCTAATGAACCATTTATTGTTCATCAGTGATATTTTAAAGAACTAAAATTTGTAGTCTGTTTTAGAACTGTGACAATTATACTTGGATTGCATAATAATAATATCTATGTGAAAAATGTAGAATAGCTACTTCCAAAGGCATTTTTTTTTAAAGTATGAATTAAGGTGTTCTTCAGTTTTAAAGACAGTGTTAAGAAACTTACATTCATATTTTTGAAACATGAAAGCTGAAGAAGGCTTGTTGAATATTTGTTTTTTACACAATTTTTAAAAATTAAAGAATTTCACAGCTGTTTTTTCCATTTTATGTACTTTTTCCAAATTTCTTTCAGGATAAGAACTCCAAAATCCTGTGCCAAACTCATTCTGAAAAAATCATTTTCTTAATTCATTTTGATATAAATGAGAACTTGCTCCGACACATTTGTATAAAGGGATTGTGATTTATCAGATTTCCTCTCATAAATTTTTAGAGTTGGGCAATTTGATTCCTGAATATCCTGTATTTACATGTTTCTGATAATCCTAAAAATGTACTGATTACTTTAGAAGTATGTCCATATTATATTAGAATATTTATCTGATTATTTCATTAAATAAGATTATAAACACAGGTGCAACCACTATGCAGGTTATACATGGTTTAATTTATATGATATAGTATGATTATGTTTGTTTGAAGTATCTTCAGTCTGTTTCAGTTAAAAATATAATGAATAACTAGAAATTCATTTAGTAAATTTAACTTGAATTTAAAAGAAAAGAATCCAAAAGAAGTTGAAAACCATAAAATAAAATAGAGTGACTCGTTTGAAAGGTAGGATAGTTTAGTAAAAAAATGACCAGGTAGCAGGACCCTGGTTAATTTAACAAAAATCTGGATTTTTTAGCTTAGGTAAGCTGTTAAAATTTTTTTAATCTCACCTTACCAACATTCCCTCATCTATAGTACAGTCATCCATTTTATCTGTGGTTTCATTTTCCATGATTTCAGTTACCCGTTGTCAACCTCAGTCTGAAATTATTAAATGGAAAACTCTAGAAATAAACAGTTTGCAAGTGTTAAATAATATGCCATTCTAGGTAGCTGGATGAAATCTGCTGTCCTACCGCAGACATGAATCCTCCTCTTCTCTAGTATACTTACTGCATTCACTACCCACTTGTTAGTGTCTTAGTAGTCATCTGGGTCATCACTTCAGCTGTCTAGTGATGATAGCTGTCATGCCATCATAGTACTTGTGTTCGAGTAATCGATATTTTACTTAGTAAAGGGCCCCAAAGTGCACGAGGAGTGATGCTGGAAATATGGAATTTTTTTTTTACTATGACTAATTAATAAATTAAATGTTATCATAGATATGATAGGAAGAAAAACAGTATATTTGGGGTTTGGTGCTATTTGCAGTTTTAGGGATCCACTGAGGTCTTAGAATAATTTCCCCTTAGAATGGTCTTGGCATGCGTAAGTCAGTGGGAGACTATTACAAGTCTTGATTTAGGTGATGATAAGCTCCTTACTTTTTCTCCAGAATAAAAAAGCACTGTTTGTTGTGTTGTTGTTTTCCCAAAAATAAAAATATTCACTTATAAAGAGAGCTGACATTTATTAACATTACTACATGCCATTTACTACACTGGTTTTTAGAACTCTTTACGGGGACCCTATGGACTACACAGTCCATGGAATTCTCCAGGCCAGAATACTGGAGTGGGTAGCCCTTTCCCTTCTCCAGGGGATCTTCCCAACCCAGGGATTGACCCAGGTCTCCCACATTCAGTAAGATTCTTTACTAGCTAGCCACAGGGAAGCCCAAGAATATGGAGTGGGAGCCTATCCTTTTCCAGCGGATCTCCCTCCTGACCCCAGAAATCAAAATCCGGGATCTCTTGCATTGCAGATGGAATCATACCAACTGAGCTATCAGGGAAGCCCTTTATGTTTACATACCCTCTTTTATTTAATTCTCATAATCTCCTCCCTGTTAGATATGTGTGTCACAGCTTTACTATAAGAAGAAACAAACTCAGTAGGATAGGTAGAGTGTTTCTTATAAAGTGTAGAATAGCTAGAAAATGGCAGAGCCAAGAGTTGAGTCAGTTTGTAATATTTGTTCGAAGGACCCAAACTCTACTTCCACACATAGATTTTCCCCTTTATATTTTCATGAGTTTATTCAGTGGTGTTCAGTATTCAGCTTTCATCAGTACAGTAATGGCACGTGATGAAGAAAGAGCTTCAAGAACCCAGGCCCTTTTTCTCAGTCTTTTGCTACTTACTTTTAAGAGGTTTGTATTATTCTCTTAAGCAGGTGAATCGCTGCAAAACTTTTATTTTCCCAAACACCTAGTGAAGCTTTATGGCAAAGACTAATTTGGCGCTCTAAAAATACTAACCCACATTTAGAATGAGGCTCTTACCTACATAGTAACTTTAAAAGTTGTTTTAAATTACCTGCATTATAAGAAAAACAAAATCCTTGTACTATTAAAATGCTTGTTAAAAGACCTCATTGTATTAGTGAAGACAGACTTCATATTTAAGATCAGTATTAATATTTTTAACTTTTCTAACTGTACCACTGAATAAACAACCAAACAAGAGATGCTGTTAGGTTCTGTATTGTCATGTAGTTTTATAATATCCATTTTAATTTTGAATTTAAGATGATATTTTAAAATGTATGTGGTGATATATTTTATATTTATGAATGCTTGATCTTGATGTATGGGAAAATATTGATATTTTATATTTATTTGTATATATATATATTATATGTTAACACACACTGTATTTTTCCATGGTAATATTGATTTTAAGGTGATGCTTTTTCTTGTTAAAATATAGAAAATAAGGAAATATAGAAATACAGGGGAAAACAAAATTATGTATAAAAACATATCAATATTAATTATAATAAACATATGAGAGGTAATATAGAAAAATTCAACAAAGTCTCTTGTATCACATAGGAGAAAGAAAGTTGAAAATATCTAAGATAAGCTTGCAATAATTTTTGCACAGAGTTTTAGGAGTCAGTAAATAGGTGGATAATTGAGCAATAAGTTTTAAAGGACCTTTGCCTGAATCAATCAAATGTTATGACTTCTTTTTGAAAAGATGACAGTAGGAAATAAAATAAGGAAAATGAGTATGTTAACAATGTAGTGAGGCTACTGAATTGTCCTATACTGAATTTTTGGATCTCTTGTACTCAGTTTTTTTTTCAGATTGTAAAAGTTGATTTAATCTTTTTTTCCTACTATTTATATTCTCTTGTTTGGTTTTATAGGTACCCTGTTTTGGGGTAAGATGAATTAATATTTTTTCTGTTGCTGTTACACCTTAGTTCCACTGTGGCTTTTATAGCTTTTGCCTTTCCTTCTGCGACTTGGTTTTCCTCCTTTGTGATATTTTCTCTCCAAGAGATGACCCAGATATTCAAGAGGTTAAACCTCAGCCTTTACCAGTGCCACATATTTGCTCTCTCATCTTCTCACCCTACCCCATGACTTCTAGCCTGATTTGGATAAAAATTGTAAGCATCTTTAAGTAGAGTTTCCTTCATTTAGCCAATTTACAGGGATGACTTGAGTTAGAAAGAAAACAATAAAACAACTAACCACCTACACAGAGTATTTCTGAGCAAAATATCTTTACTTTATATCCTGCTGACAATTTGTCTTTCTTCCAAGGCATGCAATTTCACGCACATTACACTCAAAAAGTGCTTGTCTTCTCTCACAGTCCAGCTTTTCTATTCAGTTGTTTCTTCTTTTTAAAACTACAAAGCACAATTTACTTATTCTAGTAATCTTCTCCTCTGGTAGCTTTTCTTAGGAGATAGATGTGGGAAGCACACAATTGGAGAAGTACTAGAAACAAGTGTTTGGTTAAACCAGTCTTATTTTATAGCACTTACAGACTTTTTCACCATTCACATTAGCCATCTGGAGTTATGTATAAGATTGGCTTTATAGAAAGACTTGCAAAAAGGGCATTATCAGAAATTAATATTCATAATTAATTATAGAATCCTTTTTTAACTGAAAAAATGCCATACTTTCAACATTTAAAGTGAACAAAGCCTTTAAATATTAATTATAAATAACTCAATATATTTTAGGGCTTCTCTTGTATTTCAGTTGGTAAAGAATATGCCTGTAGTGCACGAGATCCAGGTTCAATCCCTGGGTTGGGAAGATACTTTGGTGAAGGAAATGACAAACCACTCCAGTGTCCTTGCCTAGAAAATCCCATGGACAGAGGAGCCTGGTGGGCTGCAGTCCATGGGGTCACAAAGAGTCAGGCATGACTGAGTTACAAACACACACACAAATATATTTTACAAGTAATGTTTAACTGAGTATATATTTTAAAATGTGCACACATTGATTTCCTACTGGTATTTATTATGTAAGTAAATCTTTATATATTTTAAAGCTCATTGTACTGAAATTAACCCATAGGTTTAAGTTTTTAAATATCCAAAAATGTCAAGATATAATTTGATTTCCAATGGCTCAGTACATTTTCCAGTTTGATACATAGGAGATATTCAATAAATATGTATTGAATGGTTGAAAGAAGAAAGGAAATGTGATAAAAGTATTATGTTCATTGCTAGAATGATAACAAAAGAAACTCTTTATCTACAAGAGAGACCTTATTAACTCAAAGATCTATGGTAAAAAAAAATATATATATATATA
>NW_020867159.1:0-57507 GCF_003369695.1 Bos indicus x Bos taurus
ACAGATGGGCTTGCTGCAAAGATCTAGGGTGGAAGCTGTGTAATTTTGTACTGTCAGCTGCTTCATACTAAGGTCTTGTTATAGCAGTCTTCTGACAGTTTTCTGATACCAAAACATTCTTTAAGTAGCCACAGTTTGAGTGTGTAGTTGGTACATTTTAAAAATCATTTTTCAAGATTTGTGTCTATAATTTGGAAACATGGATCTTAGGAGCCTGCTTTGAAATTTTACTGCTGAGCTGTTTGCTCACAGTAACATAGAAGATTCTTTCCATTGAGATCCAATGATCTGAATTCTATGATTCCAGAAGTCCAAGCCTTCAGGTTTTAGGGCATCAAAGGTCTTTTGGAAGAATGTTGAAAATGGACTGTTTATACCTTTTTAACATCAAAACTGAGTATATATGCCTCATGATCCCCTTGGCCATGTGAATTTGCAACCCAACAAGTTCTCAGACCAGAAATGATATTCCTAAATGCATAAGCTGCCAAGTTACTACATGATATAGCAAAAAGTGATAGAATTATTTACTTGATTTCACTATTGATTTTCCCTATAATATGAAAAGTTTGTGTGTGTGTGTGTGTGTGTGTGTAATTTGTCTAAATAGCAAAGACTGGGTAGCTTTATGCCTTTAATGGGCTTCCCGGTGGCTCAGTGGTGAAGAATCTGCCTGCTAATACAGGAGACACAAGAGATTTAGTTTTGATCCCTAGGTGTGGAAAATCCCTTGGAGGAGGAAATGGCAACCCATTCCAGTATTTTTGCCTGGAAAGTACCACAGACAGAGGAGCTAGACAGGCTAAGTTCATGGGGTTGCAGAGTTGGACACGACTTAGTAACTGAGACACAAAACATGCCCATAATACTTATGGCTTTAATTATTTAAGAAAATGAAGATTGCTTATTTATGGAGGAACTAATCTCTTTACAACCATGTTTTATTGTTTTCCTATGCTTATTTTTTAAAGGTTTTTATAGTCATTTACATTAAATAGGTGTCCAAGTATTTTTTTTTCATACACCCACAATTTATGTCAATGAAATACTCAAATATCTTTTGACAGCTTGTTGATTTCTGCTCCCCAAATTGGATTTTAATTATTCAATTCAATTCAATTTAAATTAGAGGATGTCTCTTGCACCTAATACTATCTTTGATATATTTCAGAGGACCTCTGGAAATTTACAAAGATATATTCTTTAGCCTTAAAAAAGAAATGTGCTATAAATAATCAGGTTTATTTGATATGTTTCTGATGATGGGTTGTATGGAGAAGTTGAGAACTCAGAAAATTGCTCAGCTTTTTCTTGTTAAACTTATAGATGTAATAGGTAATTAAAACATTCAGAAATTATATGGTTTTGTGTGAAATTTTTGGTGATTTACCAATTCTCTTATTTTTCATAATATGTAGTAAACTCATAAAAAGTGTTGAAATAGTGTTTTCAATGAGCTCATCTAATTTTATCAGATTCCTAGTGGTATTTGATCTGATGATTTTAGGCAGTAGCGTATAATGTTAAAGTCAGGCACATTGTAGGGGAGGAAAAGTTTTGGTCAGCCCTCTTAGGGTCCCTTGCTGGTCTGAAAAGTAAACTGACAAGAACACACTAACAGGAAACAGCATGCATATTTTATCAAAATTGTTCATATACATAGCAGACTTCACAAGAAACTGAAGACCCAAAGAAGTGACCAGAGCAGGAAGCTTTTATACTTTTTGTCAACCAATCTATACATTTGTAAAAGAATTTGGAAAGATAAAAGGGGTTGTACTAGCTTAGTAAATGGTAAAGAAGTAACTAGGAAGATAAAAGATTAAAAAGGTTTGTTTATATAGTTTTTTTTTTTTTTGTCCGCCAAATCCCTGTTTCTGTGCTAAGAATGTCTTAATCCCTCCTGGTACAGAGAAGAGTATCTTTCACATAGGAAATTCATCTTCTGCTTTCAGGAAAGAATGTGGTGTTGAGTTATCAGAGGGACCTGCCTGCTTCTTTGTTTTTCTTTATTTCTTTCCACTTAAGATATTCAACATGCCAAGGTGTCATATTTTGGGGATAGAATGTCTTAAACCTCATCAATATGTTAACAAGTGTTAACTAGGCAGCAACTTATAATTTGAAACTAGATGCTGGGAGGGATTGGGGGCAGGAGGAGAAGGGGATGACAGAGGATGAGATGTCTGGATGGCATCACCGACTCGATGGACGTGAGTTTGAGTGAACTCTGGGAGTTGGTGATGGGCAGGGAGGCCTGGCATGCTGCGATTCACGGGGTCTCAAAAAGTCGGACACGACTGAACGATTGAACTGAACTGAGTGTCTTCTAGCAGTTCACAACTCATCCGACTTAACAAAAGAGTTTAATACAATAGATGTCTTAATCTTGTCACTTGATATATTCTTGAATATATTTTTAAGTGTATGATTTCTATGTTCATGTTATAGTATATATTTTACTTCATGATTATTATATGTCTTATTCCAATGTTTTATCTAAAAATTATGTTTTCCCATTAAAAAATCAGACATAGCATTCATTTTCCTTTTTGGAAATAGGATTAATATTTATATTATTGTGTATTTTGTGTAGAACTTGTTTTTTTTTAGATTGATCTTACTCTATTGTTAGCATGATACAGAGACAACCAAATATTTTTGTTAGTGATCTTGCATCATTCTTGTTATGACCTTGTAGGATATCAGAATATGCCCCACACACAAATATGCTGTTTGGCATATGAATTATTTTTAACTAAAGGTCATTGAAAGCTGGCTGACAGTGGAAAAGCTCTAAAAACAGGGCACAAGTTTTCCTTTTACAAGGGAAATTTATATTTGTAAATAATGTCTCCAGATATCTTATCAGGAATAAGAGAACTCTTAATAACTCTTACCAGTGGAAAAGGCATTGACTTACATCTGCATTACAAGACTAACTAACCAACATAATGAAACAAGCTTTGTTTACCATACTTTTCCTAGTTATCTCACCATACCTTTCCTTCCCTTGCCCAGAAGTCCAAAACTCCTTTTCCTTTCCTTTTGCTTAAAATTCTACATAAACCCAAGTTCTAACCACCTGTTTGAGTTACTCATCTCTAGGTACTCCCATATGTAAGCATGATACACATGCTAATAAACTTATGTTTGCTTTTCTATTGTCTTTGATTTGTCTAATAGACAGGGCTCCACCAGAAATCTAGGAAGGCAGTAGGAAAAATAACTTTTTTCCTCCCCTATAATCTCTGTTAGAACTCTGAAATTTGGAAATTATTAATAAGTTAACCACAGGTATATTAAATCTCTGTTGTCTACCGATAGTTTATTCTGATTTCTGCCTGAAGGCTGTCTCATTAGTCATCTGTCAAATACTGTGTATTGAACAAAGGAGACTGTCTCAGAGCCCCATGAAAAAGGACTGTATCAGATACTTCAAAATATTTATACTTCAAAGAATAACCTTGCAGTCTTAAGCTTCTGATGTCATTTTTGGTACCAGTTGGCTAAGTCAGGATTCCTCAGATTCCATCTATGTACCTTTTCAGGTGTCTTAATGAGACTGTTAACCAAAGTTAGTAGATTAAGAATGAATTATAAGTATTGCTGATTTAGCATAATATGGAATGTCTATATTTAACATTGCTGTATGCTATAATTCTTAGTTGCTAAGAGAATATATCCTAAGATTTCTCATTACAAGGAAATAGAAACTCACAACTCTGAGGTGATGGATGTTAACTAAAAATAAATAAATAATAATGAAAAGAAGAAATAAAGAATGAATTTTGTAAGACTAAATGAAACTGACAAGGGAAATTATATTTGAAATAACACTGATGTTGTTTAGTGTTTTTCTATATAATGAAGTCCTTTCTTCTTGATATATTGATAACTGCTGCTCATTAAAAATAGCAGAATATACCACTCCAAAATATTCCACTTGGATATATTAATTATTTTAGGCCGTAAACACTTGAAAACAGCAAATACAGGTACAGGCTTTCTCTAAACTCCCTTATCTGGTTTGGGTAATCTGTATAGCTGATTTGGGTTCTGAAAACTAATATTCAAATGAAAACAAACAACAAAAAAAATGAGTTATTTTGAATTGTTTTTGGTAGTACTGTTGCCTTTTAATCTCTGTCTAAGATTATCCCAACAAGTAGAGTATGTCATCTATCATAGATTACAGTGACTGGGATTGTAACTGGCAATGAAAACAGGGATGAAAATCACTTCCTTAGACTAATGAAAAGCTGCTGCTGCTGCTGCTGCTAAGTCACTTCAGTCGTGTCCGACTCTGTGCGACCCATAGACGGCAGCCCACCAGGCTCCCCTATCCCTGGGATTCTCCAGGCAAGAACACTGGAGTGGGTTGCCATTTCCTTCTCCAATGCATGAAAGTGAAAAGTGAAAGTGAAGTCGCTCAGTCGTGTCCAACGCTTAGCGATCCCATGGACTGTAGCCTACCAGGCTCCTCCGTCCATAGGATTTTCCAGGCAAGAGTCCTGGAGTGGGGTGCCATCACCTTAATGAAAAGCTAGTCAGAGTATTAGAAAAACAATTGAAATAAGAAACACAGAGTACTTTACAACAAAACAAAACAGAAATTCTCAGTACCGAGGGTCTCCTGAAAATTCTTGAATTTTAGCCAAACAGATCTCTTGAAAATCTACGATCATTGACCATTTTTTAGCATATTGTCAGTACAGCTGATACTGCCCTGCCACATTTCTACCCCTTCAGTTTTCTCTAGAGCTCTTATAAAGTAAATACGTTAATAAATGTTATCATATTAAAACAACAAAACGGTGCATGATACAGGATGCTCAGGACTGGTGCACTGGGATGACCCAGAGGGATGGGATGGGAGGGAAGTGGGAGGAGGGGGTTCAGGATGGGGACACATGTACACCCGGGGTGGACTCATGTTGATGTATGGCAAAACCAATACAATATTGTAAAGTAATTAGCCTCCAATTAAAATAAATTTATATTAAAAAGAACAGTAACATTCTAAAGAACAGTGAAGACAGAGAAATCTTTATTAAACATGTTAAAGAGGTTATGTATTAGATCCGGGTGTGTGTTTATCTATATAATGTTAAACTTTACCTAAGCATCCTATGTTGTTTGTTTCCCAGAATTTCCCTTGTCTTTCAAGGAAAGAGCTAACAGCAAAGGACTAACCTGCCCTAATATATTCTAAGATAAAACCTTTCTCCATTATTCCTGAATCTCAAGAATTATTCCTTTCTCCATTATTCTGAATCTCAGAATAATTACCAATGATTCCCTTCTTTACTTTAAAGGATCCAGGGCCCTCTTCCTTTTCTCTGATATATTCTTCATTAATGAATCTTCTCAACATTGCAATAAATTATTATTGAAAAATAATCACTGTAACTGGTATTATATATGCAAGCATATCTATATATACATATGGATAAATATATTTGCATTCATAAATAATTATAACATACTAGACCATAAAATGATCAATTTGGCATACTTCCCGTTTTATATTTACAATGTCTGCTTTTGACCTCTGTGCTGCCACTTCATCATTCACAAATACCGTGTAAACCAGGATGGAGAGACACATTAAGAAAAGAATGAGGTTCTATTTAATTCAGATTTTGTGCTCATTTTATTTATATATATGAAGCAGCTGTAAAAAGTATGAGTTTTAGCATTTGAAGCTTTACATTTTAGTTCTTCAACTCTTTATTATCACTTCAAGCAGGTCACTAAATCTTACTCTACTCATCTGTAAAATGGGAATAAAGTATATCATACATAAATAGATTTTAAATTATATAAAATATATAAGTTCCTAGTATAAAGAAGGTGTTAGTATTCTCCTCACAATGGTGTTTTGTTCTGTCACTTTATTAAGAAATGTATCTAATAGTTCATTTATATCAGTATTAAGATATAAATAAATGTTGAAGCCTAACATTTTTCCTCTACTGTAAGTATTTGATTTTAGACATTATCAGAGCTATAATCCAGGGAAAACACAAAAAAGGATGATCTGATGTAAATAATTTTGAGTGGAGATTTTAAAGATGTTCCTGAATGTGAACCATCAAGCAGGCATCTTCTCTTGTCTCTGTGTCAGATTAATCTAGAATGAATTTCGGTATGCAGTTATCCATCAGTTCAGTTCTGTTCAGTTTAGTCACTCAGTCGTGTCCAACTCTTTGTGACCCCACGGATGGCTTCCCTGTCCATTACCAACTCCCGGAGCATGCTCAAACTCATGTCCATCGAGTCAGTGATGCCATCCAACCATCTCATCCTCTGTCATCCCCTTCTCCTCCTGCCCTTAATCTTTCTCAGCATCAGGGTCTTTTCCAGTGAGTCAGTTCTTCCCATCAGGTGGCCAAAGTATTGGAGTTTCAGCTTCAGCATCAGTCCTTCCAATGAATATTCCTGGTTGATTTCCTTTAGGATGGACTGGTTTGATCTCCTTGCAGTCCAAGAGACTCTCAAGAGTCTTCTCCAACATCACAGTTCAAAAGCATCAATTATTTGGTGCTCAACTTTCCTTATTATCTAACTCTCACATCCATACATGACTACTGGAAAAACCATAGCTTTGACTATATGGACCTTGGTTGGCAAAGTAATGTCTCTGCTTATAATATGCTTGTCTAGGTTGGTCATAGCTTTTCTTTCAAGGAGCAAATATCTTTTAATTTCATGGCTGTAGTCACCATCTGCAATGATTTTGGAGGTACTATCTATTTCTGTTTTTATTCTAACATAGTTAATTTGGTTTTGGATTTGGCATAACAAATATTTGACTTGTGTTTGTTTAGAATGATAATATATTAACATCACTTATAGATGATCACATATGTGGGGAAATAGCAACCAGGCCTTAGGACTTTAGAAGTCATATCTAAAACTCCAATTCTTATCTTTAGATTAACTATTTAATTTCCTAGTAAAAGTGTCTCAGTTGTGTCTGACTCTTTGCAACCCCATGGACTATACAGTCCATGGAATTCTCCAGCCCGGAATACTGGAATGGGTAACCTTTCGCTTCTCCAGGGGATCTCCACAACCCAGGGATCAAATACAGGTCTCACACACTGTGGGCAGATTCTTTGCCAGCTGTGCCACAAGGGAAGCACCTTTGATTTCCTAGGATTGTTGTTAAAGAACATAGGCTTTTGATAATTACTGTTATAATTGTGTGGATTTTTTTTTCATGTATAACTGATGTGCTTTGCTTTCATAATAAATCAATATACATTTAAGATTAACCTATGTAAAGTACACTGGGATTGCTTGAGAAATAATGCTTAAATCTCTGTGGAGGAATTGAGAATGTTGAAATTGAGATGTAAAGGAGTAAATGAAAACTCTGGAACATTTAGTGCTATATTTTGTTAGTTGCTCAGTTGTGTCCAGCTTTTTGTGACTCCATGGACTTTAGCCCACCAGGCTCCTCTTTCCACACAGTTCTCCAAGCAGGAATACTGGAGTGTGTTTCCATTCCATTCTCTAGGGGAATCTTCCCTGACCTAAGATCAAACCCAGGTCTTCTTGCATTGCAGGCTGGTTCTTCACTCTCTGAGTCACTAGAGAAGCACTTGGTGCTATATTAAGATGACCTTACTAAATGTGTTTCAAAATTCAAAGAGGAAAACAGAAAGCAGTGTAAATTAATGTAATTGCATTATTGGCTTTCCAGGCTAGAATGTTTATCACTATGTTTAATTCACAATAGGCAATTAATTGTCTGTTTTCATGAATGACTGAGTGTATGGATGAATGATTGAAGAGTTGCACACATACACACACACAGTAAAGCATTCATGATGAGGCATTAATTTGATTTTGACAAATGTGTCAGTTAGGTGAATGCAAAGAAAGCAGAAAATAATTATATGTAGAAGGGGAATGCTAAGCAAAACCACAGAAACCACAATTACAATGAACTGTAATGAGTTTAAGTAAAAAGCATGCATGACAATGTTGTTGAGAAACACAATGAATAGATAAAGTATCATTTTAAAATTGTGTATATATATATAATCTTAAAAAGCAATATTTTCATAAAATCATTATAAAAGCTACTGATATTCTTCCATCTACCTTCCCCACTCAAAACATTTTTTTTCATTTCTCATTGGTAAGCACTTTCAAATTGTGACATATTTATAGGTACTCACCTTCATGTTTATAAATAAACGCTAATCCTGCTATTTTTTATATTTTAGAATTCAGTTCAGGTCAGTTGCTCAGTCGTGTCCGACTCTTTGCGACCCCATGAACCACAGCACACCAGGCCTCCCTGTCCATCACCAACTCCCAGAGTTTACCCAAACTGATGTCCATTGAGTCAGTGATGCCATGCAACCATCTCATCCTCAGTTGTCCCCTTCTCCTCCTGCCTTCAATCTTTCCCAAGATCAGTCTTTTCACATGAGTCGGCAGTTCACATCAGGTGGCCAAAATATTGGAGTTTCAGCTTCCACATCAGTCCTTCCAATGAACACACAGGACTGATTTCCTTTAGGACGGACTGGTTGGATCTCCTTGCAGTCCAAGGGACTCTCAAGAGTCTTCTCCAACCCCACAGTTCAAAAGCATCAATTCTTCTGTGCTCAGCTTTCTTTATAGTCCAACTCTCACATCCATACATGACTACTTTTAGAAATTAGATATTTTAAATACCTAGCTATCAAATGATTTTTAAAATAAAGAATGCTTTGATTACTTAAAGTCCTACCTCCTTTTCTCTTTTGCTTTCTCTCACACACACTCACTTGCATACTCATATTCATGCCCTTCTTCCAACTACTCAATATAATTATATTTTAAATTTTAGATAGTTCTTATGTTATAAAAATAATATGAAAATTCTTATTCAAAATTTAGTCATGCAGAATACATATCCTTTGTTATACAACTATTTGTTTTCTCCAAAGTTGATAATTGCCTCTTATTCCTTTTTATTTAATTTCTATAAATCTGTCAACAACTTAATCCAAACTTTTACTAGGAGTTAAAATCTTCTCTTCTGGATATATCTAACAGACCAAGTAGATCGATATTGTTCTACTCTTTTTAAAGACATCAAGCTCTCTCTTTTGCTTTAAAAAGGCAACTTCAGATCTGGTGAACCATCATTTTCCTGGGGTCTATTTCCATTTTGTCATGAAGATTTTCATGTTTTCTCTCTTTTTCCTAAATTTTTATATTTAGACTTCTTGGCTTTACTAACTTGTTTTAATAGTAAAAACATATTTCAGTGGTTTCTTGAAGAACATCACATAGAAAAAATAATGTTTTGTTGCATAAAAGTGATTCATTTGCCATCATTTAGATTTTGTATAGTATTCTTGAATGGACTTCATTTTTCTCAGAGTTTCAGTCATTTTTATACATTCTTCTAGGTTTCATTATTGCCATTTGCTGAGTCCAGTGCCTTTCTGTTTAGTATTACTTGTTTCTCAAATTATTGGATGCTTTTAGCTCAAATTTGTATTGAATTTTATGAAATCTCTAAATAAAATGACTTTCTGGATTTTTACTCTTCCTTAGCAGTAAGGATACTATCAGTTCTTGAAAATGTGCATTTATGTGTGTTTAGAAATAAAATGACTTTCTGGATTTTTACTCTTCCTTAGCAGTAAGGATACTATCAGTTCTTGAAAATGTGCATTTATGTGTGTTTAATATACTTTCTGACTGTTTTGCTTGAGGGCCAGTTATGCTCAGAGACTGAAATTGCCTTTGCCAATAATTTAACACAGACAGGTTCAATGTGGGCTTTTTAATAAAATCACAGACTAACAGCATATAGGATGTTATTCTTAATAAGATAATAAAGAAATAGCATACTCAAACAAACAATACATTAATTAGGGGGAGTATGGGAAGAGGTTTCAGACAAGGGCAAATGACAAAATAAAGTCCAAATTAGGCTGAGCAATACCGTCAACAGTATATGCACCGAGAACTTCCAGATGTTCAAGCTGGTTTTAGAAAATGCAGAAGAGCCAGAGATAATATTGCCAACCACTGTTAGATCATAGAAAAAGCAGCACAGTTCCGGAAAAATATCTGATTCTGCTTTATTGACTATGCCAAAGCCTTTGACTGTTTGGATCACAACAAACTGTGGGAAATTCTTCAAGAGATGGGAATATCAGACCACTTTACCTGCCTCCTGAGAAATCTGTGTGCTGGTCAGATGTAACAGATAGAACCGCATGTGGAACAATGGACTGGTTAGAAATTGGGAAAGGAGTATGTCAAGGCTGTATTTTGTCACCCTGCTTATTTAACTTATATGCAGAGTATATCATGTGAAATGCCAGACTGGATGAAGCACAATCTGGAATCAAGGTTGTCAGGAGAAGTATCAATAACCTCAAATACACAGATAACACCACCCTTACAGAAGAAAGAGAAGAACTAAGAGCCTCTTGATGAAAGTGTAAGAGGAGGATGAAAGTGAAAGAGAAGAGTGAAAGAGCTGTTTTAAAACTCACCATTCAAAAAACTAAGATCATGGCATCTAGTCCTATCATTTCATGGCAAATAGATGGGGAAACAATGGAAACAGTGACAGACTTTTTCTTGGGCTCCAAAATCACTGCAGATGGTGATTGCAGCCATGAAAGATGCTTGCTCCTTGGAAGAAGAGGTACGAACAACCTAGACAGCACATTAAAAAACAGAGACATTACTTTGTCAACAAATGTCTGCATAGTTAAAGCTATGGTTTTTCCAGTAGTCATGTATGAATGTGAGAGTTGGACTATAAAGAAAGCTGAGCACAGAAGAATTGATGCTTTTAAACTGTGGTGTTGGGGAAGACTCTTGAGATACCCTTGGACAGCAAGCAGATCAAACCAGTCAATCCTAAAGGAAATAACCCTGAATATTCATTGGAAAGATTGATGCTAAAGCTGAAACTCCAATATTTTAGCCATCTGATGGGAAGAACTGACTCATTGGAAAAGACCCTGATGCTGGGTAAGATTGAAGGTAGGAGGAGAAGGGGACGACAGAGGATGAGGCGGTTGGATGGCATCACCGACTCGATGGACATGATTTGAGCAGGCTCTGAGAGTTGGTGATGAACAGGTGATGAACAAGCCTGATGTGCTGCCATCCATGGGGTGGCAAAGAGTCTAACAGGACTGAGCAACTGAACTGAGCTGATACCTTTTATATAATTTGATTTTGCCAGTGTAATATTGTTGCTAGGAAAGGAATGCACAGGGTTCAGTGGGCAAGCTAGAGTGCTCCCAGCGTTATCACTCCAAGGACCTGTTTGTGCACTGCCTATGAGGTGTGCCTCACCTAGGTAGAAACAGATGTACCTTCTCTTCTGAGTCTGTGGCACAGTTTAACACCACTGCTAACTAAGAGTAGCCTAGCCATGGTAGGAACAAATCTTTAGAGAGTTAGATCAGTTAAGAGTAGCTTTGTCTTGAATGAAGCTCTTTGTTATCCCTCACAAACAGTATCTATAATGTAAATGTTCCCTTCTATATCTGCTTTTGTTAATAGGCTCCCAGAGGAGCCCTTCAGCTGCTCAGCTGGTAAGGGCTTATCAGTGACAACAAGTAAGATGATGACATCCTGACCCAACTTACTTCATTCTTATGTCAAAAGAAGGTTTTTGTTTTTGTCTTGGTTTTTAACAGGTGTATTAAAACAATTTTACTTAAGTCATAACAAGTGGATTAAAATGATATGAAACCAGTATAAAATACTGTCACTCTCAACGTTGCCAGTTTTTAGAATTCATATTATTCACATGTTGCAATACCTAGACCTAGCCTATGGTTTTGCTATCATTTCTTAATCATTTCATCTTTCTCATTTTTAATGTTTAACTTGACTAATGGTACCTCAATCTTTCAATTCTTGTTGAGTTATTTATTTGTAAGACTTCTTTTTGATTTATTAATGGTCATTTTTATAGTGTTTTGTTCTGACTCATGATCTTCCTCTGTTTTATGTACTTTAATACTCCTTTTGTTTTAGATTTTTACCCCTGACTCTTTACTCTTTCTTTCAAGTCCCTATTTTTTCTTTCTTATATTGGTCTTCATCTTATATGTTAGTGGCTTTTCCTGGTGATCCTTGGATATCCATGAATTGTATTATATTTTGCCTTTACTACTATGTAGATGTTTTCTCCATAAATAAATCTTTTAATCTCATGTCTAGGGATTATAAACCTGGTTGCTATCTTTTTGTAAATTGTTGTGGTTAACTGATTTAATCCCATGTTTTCTCCATGGCCCCTGAATTTCATTGTGCCTGAAGACTCCTCGCCAAAGTTTAGTGGAAACTCCAATTAAAAATTTCCAGAGAGTAAAACTTCATTTTTAGGTCTGAGTAGATTGGGGAATGTAAGCTTTAGATTACTTCAGTTTTCAGTTTTAATTCTTGGTTTTAGCCACACGTGTATGCACTCTCATTGTCATTACATTTTTCACTTTACTGTGCTTTTTAGGGCCAGTTACAAGCATTTTTCTCTTATTGCCATCTTAAACTTTGTATATTAGGTTTTAGTTTCTTTGTTCTGCTAAGCCAGCTTAAATTTGTTTATCTGTTTTCCATCTTTTTTTAGATGATTAAAAGTATCCTTTCCTGTTCTTTGCTCATGAAGCATCTGTTAGTTTAGAATAACTGCATTTGGGTTTCTGATTGACATCAAAGCAAATTGATGTGTTTGATTAACCACAATTAATTGATACTGAAACATTACTTAGGATAATTGTATGCTACTGTCAACCAAAGTAAATGTAATCATTTGTTATTTGTTTGTTTAAGTATGTGTAGATTTCCTGTAGTAGGTTGACTAATAGCCACTGTAAGATATCAGGTCCTAATCTTTGGAACCAGTAAATGTTACTTTAAAAGCAAAAATATTATTAAATTAAGTATCTTGAAATGGGGATATTATCCTGGATTATCCAGGTGTTTCTGAAATGCAACACAGTGACCTTATAAGAGAGAGGCAAGGGGAGACTTGATCAAAGCAGGAGAAGATACACACAGAAAAAAGTAATGTTAAATCAGAAGCTGAATGAGACAAACAATGGAGTCTCTGTTTGATCCTCAGAGATGATCTGGTCCCACAAACATCTTAATTTTGGCACAGTGAAACTGATTATAGACTTCTTGCCTCAATAAGTGCGAGACAGTATATTTCTGTTGTTTAACAACAATTTTGTGGTTGATTGTGACAACAATTACAAAAAACTTCTCCTACCTCATGTATCTATACTTTGGGTTTGGTCCTCTTCAAAATTATGGTTCAGTTGATTTAGGAAAAAAAAAAAAAGGATTTAACTTTAAAATAGTAAAACAAAAAACTATATTTCTGTATGACAAGACCACATGGAATAACATTTCAAAATGATTAGGTTTAATGCAATGAAAATCAAAATCCTATCAAGAATTTACAGAGTATTTTTTGATTTATTTGAAAATAGACATGGGGAGTCTAGGTCAAAACATCTGGAATAAGATTAGACCATAAATTTACTGTAAGGATAGGGAGTATGTCTTAGCACAATATCTTCCACATAATATTCTATAAATACCTTTGAATGAAATAAAAATTAGAAATGTAATAGGTAGAATTCTAAGATGACACCCAAGATTTCTAGCCCCTGATATGCACATTCTCATAGGTACTTATAAAAAAATGTATGCTACTATCAACCAAACTAAACTTAAAAAAAGCAATTGCGCTCTTCCAGAAGGAGAGTTTTGAAGTTAGAGATTATTCTGCTGAGTTTGAAAAAAACAAAATAGCACTTTGGGTGTATGGGTTGTAGGGTTCAGACTTGAGAGTGCCCTCTAGGACCTGAGAGCCCCTTGCTCTACAGTAATCCAGAAAATGGGAACTGACTCTCATAACCATGATGAACTGAATTATTACAATATATATGAGCTACAAAATGGATTCTTCCCTGCTGCTGCTGCTAGGTTGCTTCAGTCGTGTCCGACTCTATGCGACCCCATAGACGGAAGCCCACCAGGCTCCCCCGTCCCTGGGATTCTCCAGGCAAGAACACTGGAGTGGGTTGTCATTTCCTTCTCCAATGCATGAAAGTTAAAAGTGAAAGGGAAATCGCTCAGTCGTGTCCGACTCTTAGCGACGCCATGGACTGCAGCCTACCAGACTCCTCCATCCGTGGGATTTTCCAGGCAAGAGTAATGGAGTGGGGTGCCATCACCTTCTCTGGATTCTTCCCTAGTCTAGCCCAAACCTTGATTTCAGCCCTGTGAAACCCTCAGCAGAGCACCCAGTTAAGCTACTCCCAAACTTATGTCACACAGAACTGTGAGATAATAAATTAAGTGGCTATATTTATGATAATTTGGAACACGGAAAACAAAACTAATATAAGAAGGGACTTGCTCAAATTGGCATTAAACATACCATACATGTTCAATAATTAAAATAGATTTTTCCTTGCACAAGATTCAATTGGTAGATCAACGGTTCTGATTAGATAGCCCAGAAATACACACAATTATTTATATATTTTATTTTGTTTGTAAGAAATGTATATTTTTAGCTACATCAGAAAAAAACATTTATTTGATAAATGGCATTGGAACATCTAATTATTTTTATATGTAAAAAAGTAGCTATTTACATAGCAGATTCTAAAGTATATTACAGATTGAGTAATAATTTAAATGAAAGAGATTAATTTTAAAAAGTAGTAGGAAATTAAGTTGAATATTTTTTTCTATCTAAGGGAACAATTTCCCATGCATAATAGCAAATGGAGAACTCCCAAGAAAACTACATTCAATGATGATACTACATATGTTTTGAAAGAAAGTACACTACAAAAAAAAAAAAAGAAAGTACACTACAATAAAGGCTTTCCATGTGACTCAGTGGGCAAATAATCTACCTGTAATGCAGGAGACACAAGAGATACAGGAGATGCAGGTTCGATCCCTGGGTTGGGAAGATCCCCTGGAGGAGGGTATGGCAACCCACTCCACTATTCTTGCCTGGAGAATCCCAGGGACAGATAAGCGGCAGTCTACAGTTCATAGTTTCAAGGAGTCAGACATGACTGAAGCAACTGACACACACGCAGAGCACACAGATTAGAATAAATATATCCATGTGACAAACTGACATGTTTAAATTATTTGAATTCAAAGGTTATGAAGTTAAAGAAAAAGTGATGAAAATAAAGATATATATTGAAAACAGCATAAATTATGCATGCCTCATAAAAACATGGACAAACAACACTGTGTACACATGCATCATAACCTGCCCCTGCTGTAGAACTGTTTAAGCAAACTGTTGGGCTTCTCTGGTGACTTAGATGGTAAAGAATCTGCCTGCAATGCAGTAGAGCAGGGTTCAATTCCTGTGTCAGAAAGATGCGCTGGAGAAGGGAACAGCTACCCATCTCAATATTCTTGCCTTGGAAATCCCATGGACAGAAGAACCTGGTGGGATACAGTCTATAGGGTTGCAAAGAGTTGGACACAACTGAGAGTCTAACACTCCTTTCACTTGACCAGCAAGCTGCTACATGGTATCATCACTGATGTGTGTATAACGGTGTCCCACTTCAGTGCTATTGAATACTGGGGCAGAGGCTGATACTTAACTCAGTGGTTTGACAATTATTTTATGGTCTGATCCAGAGAAGTTCTAACAGTTAAATCCTTCTTTAAAGTTTGATCTAAGAGCCGCAAAAATTTTTGTCTCTTAAGTGAGCTTTGAACTGAGGGGTCGTGGTTTGCCTTTTCACGGCCTTGTGTGCCTGATGAGTAGTAAAACACAGAGAAGGAACAGGAAAGAAGATGACAAAGAAAGAAAAGATAAAGAACAAAAGAGAACAGAACAGAAAAGGTAGAGAAGAAGAGAGAATAGTTAGAGACGGAAAGAAAGACAAGAATATAGAGAAAAGATTAAATATGCAGGGTCTCAGTGTCACAAAGCACAGTACCCATGAGGAGTTACAGAGAAGGGAAAGCATCCCAGGCTGTGGAGATGGGAATATAGAGATCATATTCAGAAAATTTAAAAAAAATGAGCATGTGAAGAACATAGAGATACCATAGGTAATGACAAAACTAAAGGGTAGGAGTGGCCCTATTTATAGTGACCTGGTACAGGAAAGTACGAGATCTACTTAATAGTTATTTTTCTGGACAACAGAATATTAAATGATGGAGGAATGATGCTTACTTCTACTTGATAACGTGTTCATAAGCCTGTTACAGAAACTACTTAGGAAAATAATACAAAGCTTATTTAAGTTTCCTACTCTCTTTTGCCTAAAGGATGGACACAAATAAACTATACTAAATAATTTCTCTCATCGGATAAATATTCCATCAAATTTCTGGAGTTCTTTAGGTCATTTGAGAACATGATAGCAATCTATTTCAATTTATTTAAATTTCGTTTGGTTAGGTTTGTTATGAAGTTTTATTTTCACATTAATTCACAGAACTTAACTTATACACTACTCACAGTTTCTATATTTTATTCCCATGCTCTGAGAATAAAATTCCAGGGATACATGTTTCAAAATTATTTATTCTAAATTTAAAGATACATTTTTAATGCATATCTCTTCTTATAAACTTCTTGATCTTTACCTACCTTTGGTCATTTTCTAAGGACATCTCTTTCCTTTTAGTAAAAAAAAAAAAAAAAAAAGTCTTTTAAAATCCCAAACTGGTCACTAGGGTTACTCATTGTTACTGGACTATTTTTATTTTTAGGACTTTGTAGTGGGCAAAACTTGAAAGTAAGTTTGTTTGTTTGTTTGTTTGTTTTCAAGTAAAGATAAATGAATCTTGAGTTCACACCATTTCTATTTCAAATATAAGATTGTGGCATTTTTCTTCCATATTTTATGTGTTATTTGTCTACTATCTACTGCTATCTCAGGCACACTTATTCTGCCAGTAACATTACAGTAATGTACTTTCACTAAATCTCTCTAAGAAACCCAGGTTATTTTTCATTGAAATAAAACTCTGTCATTTTATAATTAATGTACATATTTTCTTTAAGATAATTATGTAATCATATTGCTTTTTTTATAATAATTTGATGCTTTAAAATTGTGGTACTGGAGAAAACTCTTGAGGTTCCCTTGGACAGCAAGGACATTAAACCAGTTAATCCTAAAGGAAATGAACCCTGAATATTCACTGAAAGGACTGATGCTGAAGCTGAAGCTCCAATACTTTGGCCACAAGATGCAAAGGGCTGACTCACTGGAAAAGACCTTGATGCTGGGAAAGATTGAGGGCAGGAGGAGAAGGGGACGACAGATTGTGAGATGGTTGGATGGCATCACCAACTCAATGGACTTGAAACTGAACAAACTCTGGGAGATAGTGAGGAACAGGGAAGCCTGCAGTGATAAAGTGCATGGGGTCACAAAGAGTTGGACATGACTTTCAACTGAACAACGACAACATAATAATTTGCATGCTGTTATAATGCATATAAGACTTTCCATGTTGCGTTAGTAATAAAGAAGCTGTCTGCCAATGCAGAAGAGATAAGAGATGTGGATTTGATCCCTGGGTTGGGGAGATCCCCTGGAGGAGGGCATGTCAACCCACTTCAGTATTCTTGCCTTGATAATCCCATGGACAGAGGATCCTGGCAGGCTATAGTCCATAGTGTCACAAAGAGTCAGACTTGATTGAAGCGACTTAGCGTGCATGTGCATAATGCATATAGTAAGTATGATATTATATAAAATAAAATGATTTTCCATTATATATAATAACACACAGAACTGGCACAGATTTATGAACAAACATAACTAACTCTATAAGCATTGGAATTTATCTATTGGAAGTACAGGGACATATTAAAAATTACCCAAATGGCTTTGTGAAAAATTAATAAATGGAAGCCTCAATTAAACAGTCAGAGGACTTGAAGATGGAGCTCTCATGCCCAGCACCAATGGAAGAGCTGAACAGGAAGAAGAAACCTCTTCTTCTTCCTAGAAAGGACCCAGACAGTGAAAAGCCATGGGACATTTTTCCTACAGCTCTCCCTCCACTCCTTTTCCACTCCTCCTTTTCCACTCTAAAAGCTTCTACCTTCCTGTGTGGGGACTTGCATGTGGCTTGCTAAGGTTACCAATCCCTAATTGCACTTCCTTTTTATCCCAAATAAACCCATCTTTCAGAAATATCTGGCAGTCTATTTATCTTGGTGAATAGCTTCAAGCCTGTCAGCAGGGGAATAAGGTGATATGATAAGTGATATGGGTGGTGATATGGGTAAGTGAAGTTTTTGAAGACAACTTCTACTATCTTCAGTAAGAGAGAATGTCTATCTTCACCTATATATGGATGAGTCCATATTTATTTAAGCCTCTTTTTGATTCTCATTTGAGTTTAGTAATAATCCTCATACAAGTTTTATACATTCAAGTTTCTTTAAGTTTTTAAAGTTTACCTGTAAATGTAAATGGTATCTGTGTTTCTATTAAACTTTGTTATCTAGTCAAAACCTGTTTTTGTTTTTCGAGAATCTTTATCTTTTCCAGTCCATATTTCAAATTTGTCAGATCAGTCCTTCAAAATATAATTCAGTCATTGTGTCATTTGAAGATATGGTGGAATAAAATAACTGGAACTCATGAAAACATCTCTACTGATAGTTAATTTCTCTTATTTTTAAATTATTAATTGACATTACTCTATAAATGAAATCCTTTCATTTGTCAAATTTCCATAGGTTAAGAAGTGCAGCAAAGGAAAGCATTAATTTCTAGTTGATTGATTTGTTTCTTCTACATTATTTATCATAATAAAGCCTTGTGATGCATAGCCTTGGTTTAGTAATAATGGAGGAGCTGATAAATTTTAGGTACACAATTTAGTGGTGATCCAATCCTTCAGGCTAAAAAACAACAAGTGATGATGTCACAGTGATCAAATCCTCTTGATTTATAGAGTGTATGTGGATCATTATATAAAAAGTTTATGCAATTTTCTTAAATAATGATTTATAAATTTCTAATTACTCATTGCTATTGTTGTAAGTCCTTTTTCCTTTTAGGCTGTCTTTGATCATAAAACTCCTTTAAACCTTTAGTTTTAATCACATTAATAAAGACATAAATGAATAAATATATATGGATAGAAAGATCATAACTATTTTGTTTACGTGAAATTAGAGTATCTAAACTCCAGAATATGATTATATATTATACAAAATAGTTTAACTACCAGATAGTTGCTTTTTCATAGCTAAACACTTACCAGGCAGGGCAGCAATCTGAATGACTGAAAGTAAAGAGGCTTATATTTTATCACCCTTAAATGTGTTTTAGCTGTTACACATTGTATTTCATATAATAAGGGTTCTCTTATTGATCTCCTTCCTTGCATTATAGTATCAGTATTGTCCACATGGAAGTGACAAATCGATTCAATGGATTAGACCTGATAGACAGAGTGCTTGAAAAACTATGGACAGAAGTTCATGACATTGTACAGGAGGCAATGATCAAGACCATCCCCAAGAAAAAGAAATACAAAAAGGCAAAATGGTTGTCTGAGGAGCCCTTACAAACAGCTATGAAAAGAGGAGAAGCTAAAGGCAAAGGAGAAACAGAAAGAATTACCCATTTGAATGCAGAGTTCCAAAGAATATCATGGAGAGACAAGAAAGACTTCCTCAGTGATCAATGCAAAGAAATAATCGAAAACAACAGAATGGGAAAGACCAAAAATCTCTTCAAGAAAATTAGTGATACCAAGGGAACATTTCATGCAAAGATGGGTACAATAAAGGACAGAAATGGTATGGACCTAACAGAAGGAGAAGATATTAAAAAGAGGTGGCAAGAATACACAGAAGAACTGTAGAAAAAAGATCTTTATGATCCAGATAACCATGATGGTGTGATCACTCACCTAGAGCCAGACATCCTGGAATGCAAAGTCAACTGGGTGGGCCTTAGGAAGCATCATTATAAACAAAGCTAGTGGAAGTGATGGAATTCCAATTGAGCTATTTCAAATCCTAGAAGATGATGCTGTGAAAGTGCTGCACTCTATATGACAGGAAATTTAGAAAACTCAGCAGTGGCCACAGGATGGGGAAAAAGTCAGTTTTCATTCCAATCCCAAAGAAAGGCAATGCCAAAAACTACCACACAATTTCACTCATCTCACACACTAGAAAAGTAATGCTCAAAATTCTCCAAGCCAGACTTCAACAGTACATGGACTTCCAGATGTTCAAGGTGGATTTACAAAAGGCAGAGGAACCAGAGATCAAATTGCCAACATCCATTGGGTCATCAAAAAAGTAAGAGAGTTTCAGAAAAACATTTACTTCTGCTTTATTGACTATGCCAAAGCCTTTGACTGTGTGGGTCCCAAAAAACTGTGGAAAATTCTGAAGGAGATGGGAATACCAGACCACCTGACCTGCCTCCTGAGACATCTATATGCAGGTCAAGAAGCAAGAGTTAGAAATTGACATTGAAAAACAGACTAGTTCCAAGTTGGGAAAGGAGTATGTCAAGACTGTATATCGTCACCCTGCTTATTTAACTTATATGCAGAGTATATCATGCGAAATACAGGGCTGGATGAAGCACAAGTTTGAATCAAGATTGCTGGGAGAAATATCAATAACCTCAGATATGCAGATGACACCACCCTTATGTTAGAAAGTGAAGAAGAACTAAAGAGCCTCTTAAAGTGAAAAAGGAGAGTGAAAAAATTGGCTTAAAACTCAACATTCAGAAAACTAAGATCATGGCTTCTGGTCCCATCATTTTATGGCAAATAGATGGGGAAAGATTGGAAACAATGAGAGACTTTATTTTGGGGGGCTCCAAAATCATTGCAGATTATGACTGCGATCATGAAATTAAAAACCTTTTCTCCTTGGAAGAAAATATGACCAACCTAGACAGCATATTAAAAAGCAGAGACATTACTTTGCCAGTCAAGGTCCATATAATCAAAGCTATGGTTTTTCCAGTAGTCATATGTGGATGTGAGAGTTGGACTATAAAGAAAATTGAGCACCAAAGAATTAATGCTTTTGAACTGTGGTGTTTGATAACACTCTTGAGAGTCTCTTGGACTGCAAAGAGATCAAACTAGTCAATCATAAAGGAAATCAGTCCTGAATATTCATTGGAAGGACTGATGCTAAAGCTGAAACTCCAATACTTTGGCCACCTGATGGGAAGAACTGACTCATTGGAAAAGACCCTGATGCTGGGAAATATCGACAGCAGGAGGAGAAGGGGACGACAGAGGATGCGATGGTTGGATGGCATCACTGACTCAAACATGAGTTTTAGCACTCTCCAAGAGTTGGTGATGGACAGGGAGCCCTGTTGTCCTGCAGTCCATGGGGTCGAGAAGAGTCTGACATGACTGAGCAACTGAACTGACTGTCCAGATGTACCCAAAAGAATGTCTTTTTTCCCCATCCTTTTTGTCTCTGTTAAACGTTCTCTTATTTTTTGAGGATAAGGTGCTTTCATGGCCATTGACAATCAATGTAAAAGTAGTCAAGTTCTATCAAATGCCAGTACTCAGTTAAAAAGGAAGTTTCCACAAATTCTATTTGCATCCACATTCTACTTTATATACAAGCTAAAAATTGTGATTCATTTTTACCAATTCATATATAATTGAAAACCAGTAAAGGGTAAGAATACAAGACAGAAATGATCAGTTTGAATGTAAAAATAAATATTTTTACCTATAGAAAACCATCCTATTTCTTGCTTGAGGGAACTGAATACACTATAACATAATGTAATCTTTCAAAGCATAATGGTACAGAGACAACTGTGAATACTGTGCACAAATTCTGACTTTGACAATTTGTCCAAGAGTCAATGGAATATAAATGGGACTGACAAGCATTTCAATTCCATTGGTGTTTAGGTACTTTAAAAATCAAATTGCTCAAATAATTTTAATGCTCGTACTTGGGTAATACTTTTAAAGTCTGTTTAAAAAGTCTGAAAACACAATATTGCACTGTGGTATTATATATTTACCAAGATAGAGTTTAATATAAATCCAACCTTATAAAAATCACTTTCTAAAACAGAACAGAAATGCTGATTTAGTAAGGAAAATAACAGCTACATCTCTTACACCAAGAAAAAGGTAACCATAAGTTAAGAAATGCCTCATCCTTCTGCATCAAAATCTACAAATTTATCTGTAAATATTGCCATCTTTTTATTCCATCTGTTCCTGTCTGTCCCTTCCAGAGAACTGTACCCTTTCCCTCTGCTTGATGTATATAATACTTTGCATTATATCATGTTCTTTCTCTCTCTCTATTGGCTCCTTCACATGAAAATTAAACTTTTTTATTACAGTACTCCTTCCAGTGCTTCCCCCTCAAAAAGAATTTGTTGTTTTCCTCACTGCATATTTTTCTAAATTTTGTACATTCCATTATGTATGTGTGTATGCTCAGTCATGTCTGACTCTTTGCATCCCTTTGGACTGTAGCCTGCCAGCATTCTCTGTCCATGGGATTTTTTAGGCAAGAATACTGGAGTGGGTTACCATTTTCTCCTCTAGGGAATCTTCCAAACCCAGGGATCAAACCTGCATCTCCTATGTCTTCTGCATTGCAAACAGATTCTTTACCCACTGAGCTATCAGGTAACCCTCTATTCTATTATATTATAGCATCCATGTTTTTTCCCACATACCACTTCTGGCATCACAAGAAGTACCAGAGTTTTCCTTATTTGCAAAATATGCTTTTCAGTTCAGTCGCTCAGTCATGTCCGACTCTTTGCAACCCCATGAATCACAGCACACCAGGCCTCCCTGTCCATCACCAACTCCAGGAGTTCACTGAGACTCAAGTCTGTTGAGCCAGTGATGCCATCCAGCCATCTCATCCTCTGTCGTTCCCTTCTCCTCCTGCCCCCAATCCCTCCCAGCATCAGAGTCTTTTCCAATGAGTCAACACTTCGCATGAGGTGGCTAAAGTACTGGAGTTTCAGCTTTAGCATCATTGCTTCCAAAGAAATCCCAGGGCTGATCTCCTTCAGTATGGACCGGTTGGATCTCCTTGCAGTCCAAGGGACTCTCAAGAGTCTTCTCCAACACCACAGTTCAAAAGCATCAATTCTTCGGCTCTCGACCTTCTTCACAGTCCAACTCTCACATCCATACATGACCACAGGAAAAAATATGCTTTTAGAATATAGAAATGTCTTAGGATTCTACTAGAGGCTATGAGTATTGACAAGAATATGAAGTACCTAGAAAATAAATAAATAAATAAATATATATATATATATATATTTATAATTATTAATAGCTATATGGGCTTCCCAGGTGGCTCAGTGGTAAAGAATCTGCCTGCTAAGTGGAAGGCATGAGTTTGGTCCCTGGGTCAGGAAGATCCCCTGGAGAATGTGATGGCAACCCACTCCAGTATTCTTGCCTGGGAAATCCCATGGAGAGAGGAGCCTGACAGGCTACAGTCCACAGAGTTGCAAAGAATTGGATACAACCTAGTGACTAAACAACATCTTAATAATATAATCTTAATATTAATGTAAAAAAATATAAATTTTAAATTCCCCCAAAGAGAAAAATGTTGAGTGCATTTGTGTATAGCAATAAAAGTAATTGCACCTGCCACATAATAATATATTTTTAGTGAGGAATTTTCAGTTTGGGTAAATAGAAAATATATATTTTATAAGGAAAGCTAAAAGTTAGGAAGATGTCAATTCTCCATAATGAAATTTACAGCTTTAATACACACAAGACCCTTATTCCAACAAATCTGTTTTTGAACCTGTCAAATTCTTTCAAAAGTTTCTCTTTAAGAAGCAAATAACTGAGGGTATAAAACAAAGTTCAGGAATGTAATTGGAGGAAAAGAACCTAACCTCATATTACTCATTTTAAATTATATTTTAGAGTTAAAAGAATATAAGCATTTTGATAATCAGGCAAGAATCAGTTGATTAATAGATTAAAGTGAAAGGTTGCTGCTATGAGCCCTGGATGATGCCAGGATTCTTGGCCTCCGGAGGAGAGGAATTCTATCTGGGGCCAGTGATGAGACTTGATAACTCAGAGATTTTGTGCAAAATTCAGGCTTAAATTAAAAATTTCAGGGAAAACCACTGGGCCATTCAGGTACGGCTTAAATCAAATCCCTTATTATTATACACTAGAGGTGACAAATCAGAGAAGGCAGTGGCACCCGACTCCAGTACTCTTGTCTGGAAAACCCCATGGATAGAGGAGCCTGGTAGGCTGAAGTCCATGGGGTTGCTAACAGTCGGACATGACTGAGTGACTTCACTTTCAATTTTCACCTTCCACTTTCATGCACTGGAGAAGAAAATGGCAACCCACTCCAGTGTTCTTGCCTGGAGAATCCCAGGGACAGAGGAGCCTGGTGGGCTGCCGTCTGTGGGGTCACACAGAGTCAGACACGACTGAAGTGACTTAGCAGCAGCAGAGCTGACAAATAGATTAAAGGGATTATATCTGGTAGACAGAGTGCCTGAAGAACTATGGTGAGGTCCATAACACTACAGAAAAGTGAAAGGGAAAGTCGCCCAGTCATCTGACTCTTTACCATCCCATAGAGTGTAGCCTGCCAGGCTCCAGTGTCCATGGAATTCTCCAGGCCACAGTAGTGTAGTGGGTAGCCATTCCCTTCTCCAAGGGATCTTCCCAATCCAGGGATTGAATCCAGGTCTCCTGCATTGCAGGATGTGGTAACCAAAACCATCTCCAGAAAAAGAAATTCAAGAAAGCAAAGTGGTTGTCTGAGGAAGGCCTTACAAATAGCTGAGAAAAGAAAAGTAAAAAGCAAAAGAGAAAGGGATAGGTATACCCAAATGAATGCAGAGATCCAGAGAAAAGCAAGGAGATAAGAAAGCCTTCTTTGGTGAACAATGCAAGGAAATAGAGGAAAATAATAGAATGGGAAAGACTAGAGATCACTTCAAGAAAATTGGAGATACCAAGGGAACATTTCATGCATGGATGGGCAGAATAAAGGACAGAAATGACAAGGACCTAACAGAAGCAGAAGAGATTAAGAAGCAGTGGCAAGAATACAGAGAACTGTACAAAAAAAGGTCTTAATGACCTAGATAACCAGGATGGTGTGATCACTCACCTAGAGCCAGACATTCTGGAGTGTGAAGTCAAGTGTAAGTTAGGAAGCTTTACTATGAACAAAGCTAGTGGAGGTGATGGAATTTCAGCTGAGCTGTTTCAAATCTTAAATGATGATGCTGTTAAAATATTGCACTCAATATACCAGAAAACTTGGAAAACTCAGAAGTGACCACAAAACTGGAAAATATAATTTTTCATTCCAATCACAATGAAAGGCAATGCCAAAGAATGTTCAAACTGCTGTTCAATTGCACTGTCTCACATGCTATCAAAGTTATGCTCAAAATCCTTCATGCTAGGCTTCAACAGTATTTGAACTGAAAAATTCAAGATGTACAAGCTGGATTTAGAAAAGGCAGAGGAACCAGAGGTCAAATTGCCAACATCCATTGGATCATAGAAAAATCAAGGGAATTAAAATTAACAAAAATCCACTTCTGTTTCATTGATGCTAAAGCCTTTGACTGTGGAAAATTTTTCAAGAGATGGGAATACCAGGCCACCTTATCTGTTTCCTGAGAAACCTGTATGTGGGTCAAGAAGCAGCAGTTAGAATCAGACATGGAACAACACACTGGCTCAAAATTGGAAAAGGAGTACGTTAAGGATGCATATTGTCAACCTGCTTATTTAAACTCTATGCAGAGTACGTCATGTGAAATTCCAGGCTGGATGATTCACAAGCTTTAATCAAGGTTGCTGGAAGAAATATCCACAACTTCAGATATGCAGATGAAACCACTCTTATGGTAGAAAGTGAAGAGGAACTAAAGAGTCTCTTGTTGAAGGTGAAAGAGAATGAAAAAGCTGGCTTAAAACTCAACATTCAAAAAACTGACATCTTTGCATCCGATCCTATTACTTCATGAAAAACAGATGGGGAAAAAGTAGAAACAGTGACGGATTTTATTTTCTTGGGCTCCAAAATCACTGCAGAGGGTGACTAAAGCCATGAAATTAAAAGATGCTTGATCCTTGGAAGAAAAGCTATGCAAACCTAGACAGTGTATTAAAAAGCAGAGACATCACTTTGCCATCAAACATCCATATAGTCAAAACTGTGGTTTTTCCAGTAGTCATATACGAATGTGAGAGTTGGACTGTCAAGAAGGCTAAGCACCAAAGAATTGATGCTTTTGAACTGTGGTGTTGTAAGACTCTTGAGAGTCCCTTGGACAATAAGAAGATCAAATCAGTCAATCCTAAAGGAAATTAGCCCTGAATATTCATTGGAAGGACTGATCCTGAAGCTGAAGCTCCAATACTTTGGCCACATGATGTGAAGAGCCAACTCACTTCAAAAGATTGTGATGCTGGCAAAGATTGAGGGCCAGAGGAGAATGGGGCTGCAGAGGATGAGATAGTTGGATGGATCACTTACTCAATGGACATGAGTTTGAGCAAACTCTGGGAGATAGTGAAGTACAGGGAAGCCTGGTGTGGTGCAGTTCATGGGGTCACAAAGAGTCAGACACGACTTAGCAACTGAACAACAACCCATAATATATAATTGTCTTCATCTTATACTATCTGTATACCATAGCCCTGTTCTTGAGCCACTTTTTATGTTCTTGGTTTTGACCCATCATTTTATCATTATCTAGTTAACTTTTTGTTACCAATTGTATTTCTTGACCACTTTCTTTCTCATAACACTATAACTGATGAGACACTCCCAAGATCATTTTTATCTTCTATATTACCTTTCCCTTTTCGACTTCATCTGATTCCATAACTTTTAAAATTTTTGATGTTATAATTGCTCTCAAATTTAAAGCTCTACTAGCACAGCTTAGAGCTACAATCTGTTTTAGTCCATCATATGAAATCCCCATATTTGGTTTAATAGACATTTCATAGCTTAACTTATCACAACCAAAATATTATTAATATATCCTCCTAAATCTATAAAGTCTAAATATTTTCTCACATCTCTAAATGGTACATATTTGTACAAATGGTCAAATCTACCCTATGAGTCATTACAGATTATATTTTCTTTCACCTTTTATGGCCAATATATTTTTAAATCTCTTTGACTCTGCCCCCAATACACATTCTGTATTTGACCATCATTTACCCTTTTTACTCCCAAAATACTTGTCTAAGCAACTAGCACATATTTTGTGGAGTATAACACCAGCATTCTCTCTCACCTCCCCACTGCCCATTGCCATAGCAGCCAGGCAGATTTTTTTTAAGACATACATCATATTATGTAGCTCCTACATTCTATATACACCAATGTCTTTCAATCACACTTAAAGAAATATCTCATCTCCTTCCCATGGCCTGAGAGATATGATCTGTTTCCTAGCAATCTCTTTGACCTCATCTATTAGCACTATCATCTTGATCACGCTTGTCCACATATTTGGCCTTCTTACTAGTTTCTCCATAAGTTTTAGCAAACTCTGGGAGATAGTGATAGATAGGGAAGGTTGGCGTGCTGCAGTTCATGAGGTTACAAAGAGTCAGACACAACTTAGCGATTGAACAAGTTTTTAAACATACCAAGCACAATCCAGTTTCAGGGAGTTTATGCTTCCTGGTTTCAATGCCTGTCATTTATACCAGGTCAAGTCTTCATTGCATTCAGACATGATTGGCACCCTTGTTGAGAAAGGGAAAATAAATAAAACTTTCCCATAAATTTGTCTTGCCTTTATGCATGGGAATTTTTAAATTCCCAGTTTACCTCAAAACTTGACAAACTTTATGCAATTTGCCTTATTTTTCCTGGCCTTGCTTCTCTGAGAGTTTCTTCCACAGATATTTTCTATGCTCCTACCATGCTCTAATTCTTTCTAAAATACTTCAGAAATATTTTTTCTGCATTTTATTTTATGCTTATTATCATATGCACCTTTGATGCTCCTGTACCCCTAGAATATAAGCTCCTTCAAAGCAAGGATTTAATCAGTCTTTTTCATTTCTGTATCACAGAGTTTGCAAATTACTTGGAATATATTAGACATTTCATAAATATTAGTTGTATCATCAATGCCAAGCAAACTTTTAATTGTCAATATCAACATTTTAATAAAGTATTAAAAATAAAATCATATATAATATCCTCAACAGACAAAGGTAACAGTCATATGTAGCATAAATATATAAAGGAAACAGTAAGGTGAAGGTAATTTTTAAGATATCAATAAATAGCCAAGACAATAAATGTCTTTTAAATATGTATCTTAAAGAAAATCTAGGGAAAATAAAGTCCAAAAAGCAATGACTTCTTTTAAAAAGTATTTTTAAATGTCTTAGCTAATAAGCATTAAATATGTTATATATATGAGTGAAGGGACAGATTTAGAAACAACACGTAAAGTTAATGAGGTAAAGAAAATCACAAAGGACACATTATGGCAATTGAAAAATAGAGTACTGAGGAAACCATGACAAACGAGTTGATGAATCAGGGAAACAAACTATAAAAAATAAAGCAACAAACACCCAAACAAAACATATCTTCAAAGTAGTTTACACACATTCCTCCAAAATTGATGCATGTTAGTGTTTGCACTAACGATGTTATCTATGGAGTTTTTAATGTTCATGTGTATTCTTTTCCTAAAATATGGTTTTAATATTAATCTAAATTTTATTTTCCTCCTATGTCAATGAATGAAGAAAAATAGCAACTGTCACACAATCATCAAAAAAATTCCGTAACCAAAAAAAAAAAAAATTCTGTAACCAAGAAGTAAATAATATATATGATATATCTCTGTTATGACTTTGTTTATAATTCATTTTCCACACGCCAATGGTGCTACTGTACCTTTTAATAGACTCTCTAGTGAATTCTTTGTAATGTGTTTTGGACTAATCCACTGACACAGAGGAATATTGCTGAGGGGAAAAATAGTACAATGCAGCCCTTAGTGAATGATTCAAAGAATGATTGAATCATTTTTCTTTCTAGGAGGAAAATGAGTTTTGTTTGTACTGTTCCACAGTTTTATTATTATAAAAAAGGCTTGCATTTCTGTGAGAGAGTTTGTCTTATTCTGACAAATACCCATGGAAAGTATATAGGAAAGCATAGGAGATGCAATAATTTTATAGAGGAAAAAAATACAATGAAAGTGACATATATCCCTGTAGTTGATATCTGATCCCTGAGAGTATCATTCAAACCATTTGGTCCTGCAGAAAACCCATAGTCTTCATAAATCTTTCCTTTATAAGGAACTATTCAACTTCTTTTACCATGCTTGACAGAGTTGTTAAGTTACTTCTCATCACTTCTTCGTCCTTAGAGATGCGAATTATGTGGAATTAGTGGATTTTATACAAGTGCTTTTATTACCTTCTAAGTCAGGTCAGGATAATGTTTGTTTCTACTCTCTAGTTCAATGCCCCTGGTTTTCTTTCTTTGTCCTTTTCTTGGGTTTGACATTGTCCTCCCTTCATATATTGGTATTTAACTTTATAATCTCATATACTGATTGCCTACCAAATACTTTAAAGTATCAGGAACTATTAAAGTTTTATAAACCAGTTTTGAGTTTGGAAAAATGACTTTGTTATGGTGCAAAAAAGAAGTAAATGAAAATTATTTTCTCTACCTGACAGGATTGCAAGATGGAATTTAATATGGGGACAGTGAGGAATAGAACATTCATCGATATTAGGGCCAAAAGGAGACAAAAAAAATAAAATAATGAAAAACTTTATGAAGAGGGAGCAGAACCAGGAAAAATAAGGCATTTGAAAAATAATTTGAGTTTTGAGATGAACTGGGAATTTGAAAAAATTTCCATGTAAGTAGTGTAAGGTTCTGAAAAGTCTGTGAGAAATTGAGAATTTGTTTTCCCTTTCACAAGAAGGGTGGAGATTCTTCTCTTTGGATTGTTTGAGGGGATAAACAGTGGCAATAAGAGAACAATGTCAAGGAAATAGTTGTAAATTTTCCAGAGAAAGTTGGATATATCAAGTCCAAAAATTTTCTGAGAACTTTTCTGTCAAACAATGAAATGTTACGAGATGTTACAGCCAAGTAGGCAAGAATAACTGAATACCCACTCTTATTTGTTTCTTCACTCAGTGAACATGTGCTATTTAATAAGCACTATACAGAGCATTACAACATATTAATATAATACTAGACAAATGGGTGATGATGCTACATTGGTTCTGAGAGGAAGCAGTGTTAATGATGATAGGAGGGATAAGTGTGAATGTATTGAAGATAGAGCAATTATGCTCTCCTGATGAATTTGGATATGGTATGTAAATGAATGAAGTCATTCATGACACTAAGGACTTTGGACTAGACAGTAAGAAAGAATTTAACTGGAGTCAGGAATTTAGTTTCTAAAAAGTTAAGTTATATTTAAATGTATCTTAGTATGTCTGAGAAAATTTATAGAATGTAATGAGTAAGTAGTGGGACCTATAAGAATAGATTTGGGAGGAAATAACTAGTCTGGGGAAATTTTTTTGCAAATCTTTGACATACAAAGAGTATTTAAATCTATGGGAAGAGATCATATAAACGAGAAACTGAAAATTTAGAGATGAGATGGAAGGCCTAGTTCCTATGGCATTCAAAATGAAGAAATTGAGGAGAAGATAAGATATAAGTAAAGGAGATGATGGAGGAAAAACTAGATTGGTAGAATAACAAAAGAAATAATAGAAGACTGTGTTACCTTGGAAACCTAGTGAAGGAAGTTTATAAAGCAAGAGGAAGTGATCAATGGGCAATGTCAAATGCTAACCAGTTAAATAAGATAAAGACTAATAATTGATAAATAAAAAAGATGCATGTTAAGGAATAGGGAACAATGAAATGATGGTGACATAAATATACTGAATATTCCAACAGAGTGATGAGTTTGGGTACCAAAGTAAATGAGATAAACAGGAGGAAGTGATGAGAAAGTAGTATAACATTTAAGATGGCTACAGTGATGTGTTATTTAAGATATAGTTTGCTTGTAGTAGCCAATTGTTTAATTTTTTGGATTTTTTAAAAGTGGTTGCAAAATAATTCAGTTCAGTTCATGTTGGTCGCTCAGTCATGTGCAACTTTTTGTCACCCCATGACCTGCAGCACACCAGGCTTCCCTGTTCAACATCAATTCCCGGGGCCCACCCAAACCCATGTCCACTGAAGCAGTGATGCCATCCAACCATTTCATCCTCTGTTATCCCCTTCTCCTCCTGCCCTCATTCTTTCCCAGCATCAGGGTCTTGTCAAATGAGTCAGCACTTTGCATCAGGTGGCCAAAGTACTGGAGTTTCAGCTTCAACATCAGTCCTTCCAATGAACACCTAGGACTGATCTTTAGGATGGACTGGTTGGATCTCCTTGCAGTCCAAGGGATTCTTAAGAGTCTTCTCCAACACCACAGTTCAAAAGCATCAGTCCTTCGGCGCTCAGCTTTCTTCACAGTCCAACTTTCATATCCATACATGACCACTGGAAAAACCATAGCCTTGACCAGACGAACCTTTGTCAGCAAAGTAATGTCTCTGCTTTTTAATATGCTGTCTAGGTTGGTCATAACTTTCATCCAAGGAGTAAGCATCTCTTAATTTCATGACTGCAATCACCTTCTGCAGTGATTTTGGAGCCAAAAAAAAATAGTGTCTCTCGTGGTTTCCACTGCTTCCCCATCTATTTCCCATGAAGTGATGGGACCAGATGCAATGATCTTAGCTTTCTGAATGTTGAGCTTTAGGCCAAGTTTTTCACTTTCCTCTTTCACTTTCATCAAGAGACTTTTTAGTTCCTCTTCACTTTCTGCCATAAGGGTGGTGTCATCTGCACATCTGAGGTTATTGATATTTCTCCCGGCACTCTTGATTCCAGCTTGTGCTTCTTCCAGTCCAGCGTTTCTCATGATGTACTCTGCATATAAGTTAAATAAGCAGTGTGACAATATACAGCCTTGATGTACTCCTTTTCCTATTTGGAACCAGTCTGTTGTTCCATGTCCAGTTCTAACTGTTGCTTCTTGACCTGCATACAGATTTCTCAAGAGGCAGGTCAGGTGGTCTGGTATCCCCATCTCTTGAAGAATTTCCCACAGTTTATTGTGATCCACACAGTCAAAGGCTTTGGCATAGTCAATAAAGCAGAAATAGATGTTTTTTCTGGAACTCTCTTGCTTTTTCAATGATCCAATGGATGTTGGCAATTTGGTCTCTGATTCCTCTGCCTTTTCTAAAACCAGCTTGAACATCTGGAAGTTCACGGTTTGCATATTTCTGAAGCCTGGCTTGGAGAATTTTGAGCATTACTTTACTAACGTCCGAGGTCAGGGGAGGCAGCCAAGAGGAGCTACCCCATGTCCAAGGAGCGGTGGCTGCGTGGATGCAGGAGGGCTGAGAGGAACTACTCCAAGTTCAAGTCAGAAAGGGGGGCCGTGAGAAGATACCCCTCATCCAAGGTAAGAGAAACCCAAGTATGATGGTAGGTGTTGCAAGAGGCATCAGATGGCAGACACATAAACGATAATCACAGAAAACTAGTCAATCTAATCACATGGAACGGAGCCTTGTCTAACTCTATGAAACTAAGAGATGCCAGGTGGGGCCGCTCAAGACGGGCAGGTCAAGGTGGAGAGGTCTGACAGAATGTGGTCCATTGGAGAAGGGAATGGCAAATCACTTCAGTATTCTTGCCTCGAGAACCCCATGAACAGTATGAAAAGGTAAAATGATAGGATACTGAAAGAGGAATGCTCCAGGTGGGAAGGTGCCCAAATTGCTACTGGAGATCAGTGGAGAAATAACTCCAAAAAGAATGAAGGGATGGAGCCAAAGCAAAAACAATGCCCAGTTGTGGATGTGACTGGTGATAGAAGCAAGGTCCGATGCTGTAAAGAGCAACATTGCATAGGGACCTGGAATGTTAGGTCCATGAATTAAGGCAAATTCGAAGTGGTCAAACAAGAGATGGCAAGAGTGAACGTCAACATTCTAGGAGTCAGCGAACTAAAATGGACTGGAACGGGTGAATTTAACTCAGATGACCACTATATCTACTACTGTGGGCAGGAATCCCTTAGAAGAAATGGAGTAGCCATTATGGTCAACAAAAGAGTCTGAAATGCAGTACTTGGATGCAATCTCAAAAACAACAGAATGATCTCTGTTCGTTTCCAAGACAAACCATTCAATATCACAGTAATCCAAGTCTATGCCCCACCCAGTAATGCTGAAGAGGCTGAAGCTGAACCATTCTATCACACCTCCAAGATCTTTTAGAACTAACACCCAAAAAAGATGTTCTTTTCATTATAGGGTACTGGAATGCAAAACTAGGAAGCCAAGAAAAAACCGGGGGTAACAGGCAAATTTGGCCTTACAGAATGAAGCAGGGCAAAGGCTAATAGAGTTTTGCCAAGAGAACACACTGGTCATAGCAAACACCCTCTTCCAACAACACAAGAGAAGACTCTAAACATGGACATCACCAGATGGTCAACACCAAAATCAGATTGATTATATTCTTTGCAGCCAAAGATGGAGAAGCTCTATACGGTCAGCAAAAACAAGACTGGGAGCTGACTGTGGCTCAGATAATGAACTCCTTATTGCCAAATTCAGACTTAAAATGAAGAAAGTATGGAAAACCACTAGACCATTCAGGTATGACCTATATCAAATTCTTTATGATTATGCAGTGGAAGTGAGAAATAGATTTAAGGTACTAGATCTGATAGACTGCCTGATGAACTATGGACGGAGGTTTGTGACATTGTACAGGAGACAGGGATCAAGACCATCACCATGGAAAAGAAATGCAAAAAAGCAATGTGGCTGTCTGGGGAGGCCTTACAAATAGCTGTGAAAAGAAGAGAAGTGAAAAGCAAAGGAGAAAAGGAAAGATATAAGCATCTGAATGCAGAGTTCCAAAAAATAGCAAGGAGAGGTAAGAAAGCCTTCCTCAGAGATCAATGCAAAGAAATAGTCCAGGTTCGATCCACGATACTGGATGCTTGGGGCTAGTGCACTGGGACGACCCAGAGGGATGGTATAGGGAGGGAGGAGGGAGGAGGGTTCAGGATGGGGAACACATGTATACCTGTGGTGGATTCATTTTGATATTTGTCAAAACTAATACAATTATGTAAAGTTTAAAAATAAAATAAAATTTAAAAAAAAAATAAAAAAAAAAAAGATGAATTGTTTACCTAAAAAAAAAAAAAAAAGAAATAGAGGGAAACAACTGAATGGGAAAGACAAGAGATCTCTTCAAGAAAATTAGAGATATCAAGGGAACATTTCATGCAAAGATGGGCTCAATAAAGGACAGAAATGGTATGGACCTAACAGAAGCAGAAGATACTAAGAAGAGGTGGCAAGAATACACAGAAGAATTGTACAAAAAAGATCTTCATGACCCAGATAATCACGATGGTGTGATCGCTCACCTAGAGCCAGACATTCTGGAATGTGAAGTCAAGTGGGCCTTAGAAAACATCACTACGAACAAAGCTAGTGGAAGGTTTGGAATTCCAGTCGAGCTATTTCAAATCCTGAAAGATGATGCTGTGAAAGTGGTGTTCTCAATATGCCAGCAAATTTGGAAAACTCAGCAGTGACCACAGGACTGGAAAAGGTCAGTTTCCATTCCAATCTCAAAGAAAGGCAATGCCAAAGAGTGCTCAAACTACCGCACAATTGCACTCATCTCACACACTATTAAAGTAATGCTCAAAATTCTCCAAGCCAGGCTTCAGCAATACGTGAACCGTGAACTTCCAGATGTTCAAGGTGATTTTAGAAAAGGCAGAAGAACCAGAGATCAAATTGCCAACATCTGCTGGATCATGGAAAAAGGAAGAGAGTTCCAGAAAAACATCTATTTCTGCTTTATTGACTATGTCAAAACTTATGACTCTGTGAATCCCAATAAACTGTGGGAAATTCTTCAAGAGATGGGGATACCAGACCACCTGACCTGCCTCTTGAGAAATCTGTATGCTGGTCAGGAAGCAAAAGTTAGAACTGGACATGGAACAACAGACTGGTTCCAAATAGGAAAAGGAATATGTCAAGGCTGTATACTGTCACCCTGCTTATTTAATTTATATGCAGAGTACATCATGAGAAACGCTGGACTGGAAGAAGCACAAGCTGAAATCAAGATTCCCAGGAGAAATATCAATAACATCAGATGTGCAGATGACACCACCCTTAGGGCAGAAAGTGAAGAGGAACTAAAAGCCTCTTGATGAAAGTGAAAGAGGAGAGTGAAAAAGCTCAACATTCAGAAAGCTAAGATCATGTCATCTGCTCCCATCACTTCATGGGAAGTAGATGGGGAAGCAGTGGAAACCATGAGAGACTTTATTTTTTGGGGCTACAAAATCACTGCAGAAGGTGATTGCAGCCATCAAATTAAAAGTCGCTTACTACTTGGAAGGAAAGTTATGACCAACCTAGACAGCATACTCAAAAGCAAAGACATTATTTTGCCAACAAATATCCGCCTAGTCAAGGTTATGGTTTTTCCAGTGGTCATGTATGGATGTGAGAGTGGGACTGTCAAAAAAGCTGAGTGCTGAAGAACTGATGCTTTTGAACTGTGGTGGTGGACAAGACTCTTGAGAGTCCCTTGGACAGCAAGGAGATACAACCAGTCCATTCATTCTAAAGGAGATCAGTCCTGCGTGTTCATTGGAGGGACTGATGTTGAAGCTGAAACTCCAATACTTTGGCGAAGAGTTGACTCATTGGAAAAGACTCTGATGTTGGGAGAGACTGGGGGCAGGTGGAGAAGGGGACGACAGAGGGTGAAATGGTTGGATGGCATCACAGACTCCATGGATATGAGTTTCGGTGAACTCCGGGAGTTGGTGACAGACAGGGAGGCCTGGTGTGCTGCAATTCATGGGGTCGCAAAGAGTTGGACACAACTGAGTGACTGAATTGAACTGAACTCAGATGAGTGCAATTGTGCAGTAGCTTTAGCATTTTTTACCATTGCCTTTCTTTGGGATTGGAATGAAAACTGACATTTCCAGTCCTATGGCCACTGCTGAGTTTTTCAAATTTGCTGACATACTGAGTGCAGCACTTTCACAGCATCATCTTTTAGGATTTGAAATAGCTAAACTCAAATTTCGTCACCACCAGTACCTTTGTTCTTAGTGATGTTTCCTAAGGCCCATATGACTTTACATTCCAGGATGTCTGGCTCTAGGTGAGTGATCACACCGTTGTGTGCAAAATCATTAGTAAAATCAATTATGACTGAACAATTTGTATAACAGAAATAAATTATAGAGATCAAGTTTTTTTTTTTTTCTTTCCCAGAGCAGGTTTACCTACTTGTAATGTATATTTGTATGTATTTATCATTGTAATGTCTGCAATTATTAGAAAGAGTGCTTAGCTAAACAGAGAGATGAGCTAATAAGAGGAAATGAGTTCACATAACTGAGAATCCAGTGTATTAGAAGTATCGTCTGTATATTGTTTTTCATATGTATATGAAAACAGTTTTAAAAAAATCAAGGTACAGTACTGGGGAGAGTAGCTGTGATTCAGAAGCTAAAAACCCACTAGAAATGAGCAGGTATGACTACTCAGTTGTGAGAAAATAGTTTTGAGAGACAGTGTGTCATATACACAAAACTAGAAGTGTTTGGAATGAGAAAAGAATGGCCTAAAAGTAGAGTGAAAGAAAGGCATCTATGTGCTTCCTCTCCAGGCTCTGCAGTGTCAAAACTGGGTGAGGAAAAATAATCATCACTTTTTGGTAAACAAAGTTTGTGAAGGGAAGACAGATTAGAGCATGAATTTAGAGCATGAGTTTGAAGGAAAGGTTCAGAGGAGAAGATCAGAATATAGGAGATTATTCTCATAATGTATGAAAGTCTCATGAAAGATTTTGATGAATTAGAAACTGGTGGAATGGGGATTATAGGGACATGCATATAAGAGTGAGAGACATGGCAGTTAATCTTGGAAACTGAGGGTTCTTATGTCAACCAATATAATGAGGAATAAAGGACATAATAAGATTAGTTGTAATGAGTTCAAGACTGGTAGAATGCTGAGGTTGTGTTAAATGGTAGGAGTGGCAGACTTTTGATTCTTCCATTCATCTTTGATGATAAGATTATAAGGTTTGGGAGGCATAGTCTTTTGTTGTTCAGTCGATTAATTGTGTCCAACTCTTTGTGACACCATGGACTGTAGCCCGCCAGGCTCCTCTGCCCATGGAATTTTCCAGGCAAAAATACTGGAGTGGGTTGCCATTTTCTAGTCTAGGATATCTTCCTGATATAGGGATCAAACCCATGTCTCTTGTGTCTCTTGTATTGACAGGTGGATTATTTATCACTGTGCCACCTGGGAAGCCCACTACCTCCTAGAGTTTGCTCAAATTTGTGTCCATTGAATTAGTGATGTTATCTAATCATCTCATCTTTTGTTGCCCCCTTCTCCTTTTGCCTTAATTTTCCCCAGCCTCAGGGACTTTTCCAATGAGTAGGCTCTTCACATCAGGTGGACAAAATATTAGAGCTTCAGCTTCAGCATCAGTCCTTCCAATGAATATTCAATGTTGATTCTCTTTAGGATTGACTGGTTTGTTCTCTTTGTAGTCCAAGGCATTCTCAAGAGTTTTCTCCAGCACCACAATTCAAAAATGTTCTTCAGTGGTCAGCCTTCTTTATGACCCAACTCTCACATCCATACATGACTACTGGAAAAATGATGGCTTTGACTATATGCACCTTGTTCGGCAAAATGACATCTCTGCTTTTTAATACACTCTCTAGGTTTGTCATAGCTTTACTTTCAAGGAGCATGTATCTTTTACTTTCATGGCTGTAGTCACTTAACTCTCTGCAGTGATTTTGGATCCCAAGAATAGAAAATCTGTTACTGCTTCTCTTTTCCCCATCTATTTGCCATGAAGTGATGGGACCTGAGGCCATGATATTAGTTTTTTGAATGTTGAGATTCAAAGGAGCTTTTTTACTCTCCTCTCTCTCCCTCATCAAAAGACTCTTTAGTCCCTCTTCCCGCTCTGCCATCAGAGTGATATCATTTGCCTATATGAGGTCGTTGATATTTTTTCAGGCAATCTTGATTCCAGCTTGTGATTCATTCAGCCTTGTATTTAGCATGATATACTCTGCATATAAGTTAAATAATAAACAGGGTGACAATATACAGTCTTGTCATACTCCTTTCCTAATTTGGAACCAGTCAGTTGTTCAATTTCCTGTTCTAACTTTACTTCTTGATCTGCATACAGGTTTCTCAGGAGACAAGAAAGGTGGTCTGGTTGGTATGCCCATCTCTTTAAGAATTTTCCACGGTTTGTTGAGATCCACACAGTCAAATGCTTAAATGTACTCAATGAAGCAGAAGTTTTTCTGGAATTCCCTTACTTTCTCCAGGATCCAACGAATGTTGGCAGTTTGTTCTCTGATTCCTCTTCTTTTTCTTAATGCAGCTTTTACATCTAAAGTTCTCGGTTGACCTACTGCTGAAGCCTAGCTTGAAGGATTTTGAGCATAAATTTGATAGCATGTGAAATGAGCACAATTTACAGTAGTTTGAACATTCCTTATGTAACTGTATCCTATGTTGACTTCATAGGACAGTTCATTTGTTTGTTTGCTATAATTGGAAGATAATTGCTCTACAATATTGTATTGGGGCAGTTCATATTTGAGTAAAGTTCTTAAAAATTCATCAACTTATTATTTTAAGTTTATGCTTAATCCCTCATGTGTGTTTTGTTTTGTTTTGTTTTGTTTTGTCTTCTACTTAACAGAGTGTCCATTGTCGATTCAACTTTGGGCCCTTACTGTCTAACACAGGAATAAACACCTACAAGGCCATTAATTAAAATTTGTTGACTGGGTTCAAAGGTTACAGCTCTCTTGATGCTCACATTCAGCCAGCCCCTGGTGTCCACAATACAGCACTGTTACAGAGAACTAGCTCTATGGTATTGAAAGAAGAAACCACATGCTGAGTTATAATTAGCCTTTTGAGCATGTAATTCATAATTGAATTCATAAATAAATTAATTACTTAATAGATTTTTAAGTTTAGAGAAACATAAATAAATATTTACAATTTGTTATAACCTATAACTTGGCACTCTAACCTTAAAAAATTAAGAAATAGGAAGATCTGTGCCCAGCAGGTTGCCAATATATATTTTGTTAGAAATTTAATGAATATATTGATTCTGAAGTTCTTCTAGTATTATTTTAATTGTTAAATGTATAATTTAAGCTTATGATAAAGTAATAGGACTGATGACTCTTTAAAGTAATAAAGTAACTTTTATTTATTTATTTTTTATCAGCATTTAATTGAGCTATTTGTTTTCTTATTGCTGAATTTTAAAAGTTACTGTAACTTTTAAAATTCAGCAGTAAGAAAACAAATAATAATAAGAGCTCAATTAAATAATGAATAAAATACAGGAAGAGATACCTCACCAAAGAAGATACACATATGCAAATAAGAATATGGAAAAGTGCTCCCCATCATATGGAACTTCCCATCATTAGGGAACTTTCAATTAAAACGATGTATCAACCAGTCAGAATGGCTGCGATCCAAAAGTCTACAAATAATAAATGCTGGAGAGGGTGTGGAGAAAAAGGAACCCTCTTACACTGTTGGTGGGAATGCAAACTAGTACAGCCACTATGGAGAACAGTGTGGAGATTCCTTAAAAAACTGGAAATAGAACTGCCTTATGATCTAGCAATCCCACTGCTGGGCATACACACTGAGGAAACCAGAAGGGAAAGAGACACGTGTACCCCAATGTTCATCGCAGCACTGTTTATAATAGCCAGGACATGGAAGCAACCTAGATGTCCATCAGCAGATGAATGGATAAGAAAGCTGTGGTACACATACACAATGGAGTATTACTCAGCCATTAAAAAGAATACATTTGAATCAGTTCTAATGAGGTGGATGAAACTGGAGCCTATTATACAGAGTGAAGTAAGCCAGAAGGAAAAACATAAATACAGTATACTAACACATATATATGGAATTTAGAAATATGGTAACAATAACCCGGTGTACGAGACAGCAAAAGAGACACTGATGTATAGAACAATCTTATGGACTCTGTGGGAGAGGGAGAGGGTGGGAAGATTTGGGAGAATGACATTGAAACATGTAAAATATCATGTAAGAAATGAGTTGCCAGTCCAGGTTCGATGCACGATACTGGATGCTTGGGGCCAGTGCACTGGGACGACCCAGAGGGATGGTATGGGGAGGGAGGAGGGAGGAGGGTTCAGGATGGGGAACACATGTATACCTGTGGCGGATTCATTTTGATATTTGGCAAAACTAATACAATTATGTAAAGTTTAAAAATAAAATTAAAAAAAAAAAACGATGTATCATTGCATATCTATTAGAGTAGCTAAAATCTAAAACACTAGCAATAACAAATGCTTGTGAGGATATGGAGCAATAACTCCCATTCATTACTGGTGTTCACATAAAACCTGCATACAAATATTTACTGAGGATGTATTCATAATTACCAAAAGTTGGAAGACAAAGATATCCTCCAATAGGTGACTGCTCAAACAAACTATGGTACATACATAAAAAGGACTATTATTTACCAAAAAAAAAGAAAGAATGAAAGAAAGAAATCAAGCAATAGAAAAAGAACCTTAAATTCATATTGCCAATTGAAAGAAGCCAATCTGAAAAGATTATATACTGTGATTCCAACTATATGTTATTTTAGAAAATGAAACCATGAGATAGTGAAAAGATTGGTGGTTCCCAGGGACTCAGAAGGAGAAGGCAATGGCAACCCACTCCAGTACTCTTGCCTGGAAAATCCCATAGACAGAGGAACCTGGTAGGCTGCAGTCCATGGGTTCACACAGAGTCGGACACGACTGAAGCGACTTAGCAGCAGTAGCAGGGACTCAGAAATAGGAGGAGGAGAAAGGATAGATGAATCACAGAGGACCTTAGGGCACTGAAACTCTTTTTTGTGGTACTGTAATGATAAACACATGTCATTAAAAATGTGTAAAAACACACTGAATGAACAACACAAAGAGTTGAATTCTAGTGTAAACTATGCACTTTAGCTAATAACAATGTATCATTAATTGCTGCTAATGTGCCCCATTAATGTAAAATGTTAACAATAGGAGAACTGTGTATATGAGAACTACAAGAGAATTTTTTTAAAAAAGAAAAAGCTGAATGAAGTCACTTTCTGTCCTTTAGAAATTAGTATTAGTTGAAATGAGTGGAGAATTACTATTTACATTACAACACACATCCACACATACACATCAGAGGTGTATGTTTGCTTCATCAAGTTCTCCCATATAAGCTCTAAAACTGATGAGTTAAAAACTACAAAAAAGAAGGTGGAGGATAAGCATATTCTGGATAACAGTCAATATTCTACTGGCATTCAAACACTTTGGAAAGCACATTTTTATGTCTAGTGGTTTTATGTACCCCAAAGAGTCTAAGAATAATTTTCTCCCATAGTCTGATTAAAACATTTTGCCATAGAACTGACTGTTGAGTTTATTTTTCCTGAACTAAAATGTATAACTGAACTGATTACTTAAAAAGAGAAGCCATATTTACCTGAATAGTTTTATGATTGTGAAACAGAAAAATGACTCTTAAATTACTCATGTGATACTCAGGCTAGTTTTGCACATTTAGTATTATTACGTGTCGGGGGAGGTGCATGTGTGTATGCTCGAGACCAAGGAGTTATACCCAAATCCATGAAAACTTTCATGAATCATATGGATAAAGAAGCTGAACAGGATTTTGGAAATATTGTCTTTTAAATGAAAGTAATTGAGGAAAGGGGAAGGAGATACAGGGATAATCTGTCCTAAGAATAATATATAAATTCTATGTAATATGTAAAACAATGCATAGGCTACATATTCTATACACCATATATACAGTCTAAATATAAATTATTGTATATAATATATTCTATTTTATATCAATATATATCAATATATAAATGTGTGTCTGTAAAATAGCATATATTACATGCTTCATGTCCATGATCTCTTTCTATCACTGCCAGGTTATTTGTTAGGCAAAAGCCTAAAATAATTGCTATTGGCCCTGACCATCCTTCAGTCAAAACTATAACACTTAATCTTCAAATATAGATAATTTGCAATTATTAAGCTTTCTAACATCCTATAACTTGATACTTTATTGAGGAATTCCATCTTGTCTTAATAGTTATAAATTTCACTATTCATTTCGTTTCATAGAATCCATTCTCTGTAACCATGGAAAGTCATCGCAACAATGCTAAATTATTGATTTGAATATCACTACATTTCCCAGACCTTTTATGTGTAAACTAGAAACCAGTTTTCTCCATATTTCATTTTTGCAATTGGCTATCTCATATGCTCTTTAATGATGTGAGATCTATATTGAAAATTCATGAAGCCATAAGTAAGTTGTAATGCAAGATTTTATTGACCTTCACTGTGCTCATTCATTCAGTCATGCCTAACTCTGTGGCCCCATGGCCTGTAACCCACCTGACTTCTGCTGTCCATGAGTTCTTCAGGCAGAAATACTGAAGTGGTTGCCACTTCCTACTCTAGGGGATCTTCCCAACCCAGGGACTGAACCCATGTCTCTTGCATATACTGCACCGGCAGGCAGATTACCACTAGCACCACCTAGGAAGCCCCATTGACCTTCCTTGCTAGAATATAAAAATTTCTAATCATTATTTATTTCTGTTAACGTATAAAAATTCCTCTCAACTTTTACTTTTATTGTGAACTTTTAATAGACTAAACTATAAATGCTTTGAATAACATGGTCACACATTCTTAGTTCTATATACTGTTCTTTCCAGGCCTCATGTTCTCTTACACATGGTCAACTTCCAACATAATTTTGTTAAATTATTAACATTTTAGTAGAATTAAAATATATTTATTTTTCTTTAAAATAGGTTGAAATTCAAATTTGAATTTTAAACGGTGAGGAAAAGTATAGATGTAGTTATATAAAATCATATATGTAATAATACATTAAAAAAGGGCAACCTATTTATCTAATCAGAATCCTAGATTTTTACTGTCTAAAGCCTAGCTACTGGAGAAATACTATTAATCACATTAACACTATTTATGGTAAAACATTACTCATCTTGTTTGATGAAAATGTAGCGTCTTTGACAATCTCCAGAGTGCCATCTGATTATGACAGTCATCACTCATATTCAACAATATTGGCATCTATGTTTCAAAAACATACAGCTGCTACTTGTGGACATATTCTTTATACCTTTAACAGAAACATCGAGAGGAGACAGTATCTTGGATGTCTATGACAAAGCAATCATTTTAGAGATAGATGAGCAACAGTTTCTGTAAAACAATACATTTTTTATCTGAGTTAAGAAAAAAGTCTTTTGGGTTTCTCCTACTTTATAAATTGTTCCCTTGTAGAAAAACAAAAGCAAAAAATGTTTCCTGAATTCATTAGAGCACAAATCATGGAGAAATTAAAAAAAAAAAAAAAAAAGCACATGAACTCCTTTCTAAATGTCACCCAAAGAAATAATGATGTTAATTTAAGGGAAAAATTAGAGATTTTAGCAATTAGTTTATACTTAATACAACCTATAATTTTTCTTTGGTTGACAAGACAGAATAAAAAGTTTACTTTTTTTCAAAATACTCCAATATGGAGAAAGGATTTTTTTCAGCTTTACTGAGGCATAAATGGCAAATAAAATTGTAAGACATTTAAAGCATACCTTGTGATGATTTAATATATGTTGTATATTTTGTGAGAGGTTTTTTCCCCCATCTAGTTAATTAACATATGCATCACCTCATCTATTTATCTTTTTATCACCTCATTTTTTTTTTTTTGGTGTAAACATATGAGTTCTACTCTTTTATCAAATTTCAATTATATAATACAGTGTTATCAACTATAGTCTATAGTATATAGGGGACAGATCCCCACTCCAGTTTTCTGGCCTGGAGAATTCCATGGACAGAGGAGCTTAGCAGGGTACAGTCAACTGGACTCACAAGAGTTGGACATGACTGAGTGAATTTTAATTTCACTTTCTTTTCAATACAGTATTATCAACCATAATCACTATGTTATGCATGATATCCTCAGGCCTTTTTCACCTTAAAGCAAAAACAATTACACAAGTCACATTTAATACACATACTTTATCCAGCAGTGAAGAGGATTTACTAGGCCTAGAATAACATGTGTAAGTCAGTCGTTAAAACTCACCTATTCTCGATTGCCCTGATTTACTTTAATTTGGCACATACTTTTAAATAACCAGTGTATCCCTGATGAGATGTTATGTACTATGTGTTTGAAGTAGCTCAGCTGGTAAAGAATCCGCCTAATACAGAAGACACCGGGTAGATTCCTGGGTTGGGAAGATCCCCTGGAGAAAGAGAAGGGATAGGTTACCCATTTCAGTATTCTTGGGTTTCCCTGGTGTCTCAGATGGTAAAGAGTCCACCTGCAATGCAGGAGACCTAGGTTTAATCCCTGGATTGGGAAGATGCCCTGGAGAAGGGCATGGCAACCCACTCCAGTATTCTTGCCTGGAGAATTCCATTGATAGAGGAGCCTGGCAGGCTACAGACCATGGGGTCACAAAGAGTTGGACACGTTTGAGTTCACCTTCACTGGATGGAGACACAAATAATTGACTAGAAAAGGTCAGTTTTCATTCCAATTACAAAGAAAGGCAATGTCAAAGAATGCTCAAACTACCATACAATTGCACTCATCTCACACGCTAGTAAAGTAATGCTCAAAATTCTACAAGCCAGGCTTCAGCAATATGTGAACCATGAACTTCCTGATGTTCAAGCTGGTTTTAGAAAAGGCAGTGGAACCAGAGATGAAATTGCTAACATCCGCTGGATCATGGAAAAAGCAAGAAATTCCAGAAAAACATCTATTTCTGCTTTATTGACTATGCCAAAGCCTTTGACTGTGTGGATCACAATAAACTGGAAAATTCTGAAAGAGATGGGAACACCAGACCACCTGATCTGCCTCTTGAAAAATTTGTATGCAGGTCAGGAAGCAGCAGTTAGAACTGGACATGGAACAACAGACTGGTTCCAAATAGGAAAAGGAGTTCGTCAAGGCTGTATATTGTCACCCTGTGTATTTAACTTATATGCAGAGTACATCATGAGAAACGGTGGACTGGAAGAAACACAAGCTGGAATCAAGATTGCTGGGAAAAATATCAATAACCTCAGATATGCAGAAGACACCACCCTTATGGCATAAAGTGAAGAGGAACTCAAAAGCCTCTTGATGAAAGTGAAAGTGGAGAGTGAAAAAGTTTGCTTAAAGCTCAACATTCAGAAAATGAAGATCATGGCATCCGGTCCCACCACTTCATGGGAAATAGATGGGGAAACAGTGGAAACAGTGTCAGACTTTATTTTTCTGGGCTCCAAAATTACTACAGATGGTGACTGCAGCCATGAAATTAAAAGATGCTTACTCCTTGGAAGAAAAGTTATGATCAACCTAGATAGCATATTCAAAAGCAGAGACATTACTTTGCCAACAAAGGTTCATCTAGTCAAGGCTTTTCCTGTGGTCATGTATGGATGTGAGAGTTGGACTGTGAAGAAGGCTGAGAGCCGAATAATTGATGCTTTTGAACAGTGGTGTTGGAGAAGACTCTTGAGAGTCCCTTGGACCGCAAGGAGATCCAACCAGTCCATTCTGAAGGAGATCAGCCCTGGGATTTCTTTGGAAGGAATGATGCTAAAGCTGAAACTCCAGTACTTTGGCCACCTCATGCAAAGAGTTGACTCACTGGAAAAGACTCTGATGCTGGGAGGGATTGGGGGCAGGAGGAGAAGGAGACGACAGAGGATGAGATGGCTGGATGGCATCACTGACTTGATGGACATGAGTCTGAGTGAACTCCGGGAGTTGGTGATGGACAGGGAGGCCTGCCGTGCTGAGATTCATAGGGTTGCAAAGAGTTGGACACGACTGAGCAACTGATCTGATCTGAGACCAGTGGTTGGCACAGTTTTTTTGAGAAGTCCAGATAAAAAGTGTTTAGGGTTTGTTAGTTACATTTTCTTTGTCACTACTCTCCGACTCCATGGTTACAATATAAAAACAATAAAAAGGAAATATGTATAACTGTGTCCCAGTAAAATTTTATTAGTGGACATTGAAATTTGAATTTCATATAATTTTTAAGATTTGTAAATGTCAATCCCCTTTTAAAATATAAAATCTGTTCTCAGTTTGTGTTATGTACACAGGTTATGGCTTAGATTTGATCCTCAGATTGTACTTTGCTGATGATATAGACATATGGTATAAATTATAGAGATATAGGGTTTCTCTGGTGGCTCAAATGGTAAAGAATCTGCTTTCAGTGTAGGAGACCTAGGTTTGATCCCTCAATTGGGAAGATATCCTGGAGAAGGGAATGGCTACCCTCCCCAATATTCTTGTCTGGAAAATTCTATGGACAGAGGAGCCTGTTGGGCTACAGTACATATGGTAGCTAAGAGATGGATACAACTAAAACAGTTACATAATTTAATATACACAGGAAATGATAATGTAAAATGCAGAAAATTTTCACCATTATACAACTTACAAAGTTAGTCTGAGATGGAGTCTTGGAAAAAGTATGACGGCACTTAAAGTAAGTCTAATTAAGAATATAAGACAAGAAATTGGAAGGAAAGAGAGATTAAAAACAAGTTCTGAAATAAAGTTTCAAAAGTAGAAAAGAATGAGGTATGTCTTGGTTCCTTGGAACTTACCACTAACTTGGATTTTGACTGTGCTTACTAATGACCTCTCAGTTCTTAGTCTACAGATTTATATTTTTTAAGCTTATGCTAAATGACAAAATGCTCTTTTTAATGATTTAATATTATATATAAATACAATGATTCCAATATCTAATATAAGTATACACAATATTTCAAAAATACTTAACTTCAATATTCATATTCAGTATGGACATTTCATTTCATTTCTAGAAATCTTTGGAGAAAGTTCTGTGGGGGTTTTTTGCCGTAATTTGATCATATCAATCTTTTGATTTTTGCCTCTCAAAGCGAAAAAACATTTAATCAAATATACAAGTAAACACTATGAAAGTACTTCTAAGGTAGAATTTTCTGGGGCAAACAATCCCCACTTGTCACTGACTTCAAAGATACTACATTTCTATTATAGTTTCAAGATGAGACCACAACTTAGCAGAAAGAAATCCCTCCTTTGAATATCATGCATCCAGCATAAAAGCTGTACATTTAATTGTCCAAACCAAATCAGACAATTTTATTGAAAGAAAAACACGTAACTGTTTTGTGACAAGGACAAAATTATGTAACGAATTAAGAGAATTCTTTTCTTTTCAAAAACTAACTGCAGCATCACACGAGCAAATCAAATAAAAAATCTCTTCAAGTTACCAGTATTTGAATTTGCTTATTAGAGACAGTCATGATGAAAGCTTTTAATTCTCAAACAGGTCAGATTTCTTCGTGGAGGATATGGAAAATTTTTTCTCTGAGAAGCAGCACTAATTTCAGTATTCTAAAATGGTTTGGTGGTATCATACTTGAACAATGTCCCCAAGCTGATATATGTTGAAAGCAGAAGGAAAGCAAATTATATTCATATTGTGAATAGCATCACTAAAGAGTAATAATGGAAAAAATCCTGCTCTCAAAAAACATTTCATTTACATCAAGGCTGTGCACTAACTATTAAACTGCCATGCCAGTTTCAAAGTCAATACAGCTTGATCCAAGTGTCCATCCTCTTCACCTCTATGTAAAATATTCATCACTTAGGGGTAAGTTATACAAAGTTGTTCATATATTGTAAATTTTCCTACTTAAATGTTGCTCTAGCAGACATTCGGGAAATTTGGCATAAAAATACTGAATCCGATTAACATCTGCTTCACTTACATTTTGAATTTTATTTACATTGAGGTACAAATACTTTGATATCAAAATAATACAGCTAGAGTGTAAAAGGTAAAGAAATTGTCTTAGAAAAAAGAACAAATAATAATCTGTTGAGAAATGAAGAAGGAAAATCTTCTCATAACATTTTGGGAAGATTGGTTGTATTTTGGTAGTTGGTTGGAAACATTTAAAATTCCATGATGGCTTAGTTGTATTGGTAGGGTCAGAAAACTCTCTATAATACTGGGATTCTACATAACAGAATACTGAAATATCCTCCATTGATACCAAAGTGCTTATGAGACTATTACTGACTGTTGGCCATGCAGTATTATTTGTTTATAAAAATAAGCCCAGCTTGTGAGATGAGTACAATTGTGCGGTAGGTTGAGCATTCTTTGGCATAGCCTTTCTTTGGGATTGGAATGAAAACTGACCTTTTCCAGTCCTGTGGCCACTGCTGAGTTTTCCAAATTTGCTGGCATATTGAGTGCAGCACTTTCACAGCATCATCTTTCAGGATTTGAAATAGCTCGCCTGGAATTCCATCACCTCCACTAGCTTTGTTTGTAGTGATGTTTTCTAAGGCCCACTTGACTTCACATTCCAGGATGTCTGGTTCTAGGTCAGTGATCACACCATCGTGATTATCTGGGTTGTGAAGATCTTTTTTGTACAGTTCTTCTGTGTATTCTTGCCACCTCTTCTTGATATCTTCTGCTTCTGTTAGGTCCATACCATTTCTGCCCTTTATCGAGCCCATCTTTGCATGAAATGTTCCCTTGGTATCTCTAATTTTCTTGAAGAGATCTCTAGTCTTTCCCATTCTGTTGTTTTCCTCTATTACTTTGCACTGATTGCTGAGAAAGGCTTTCTTATCTCTTCTTGCTATTCTTTGGAACTCTGCACTCATCTCACATGCTAGTAAAGTAATGCTCAAAATTCTTCAAGCCGGGCTTCAGCAATATGTAAACCGTCAACTTCCAGATGTGCAAGCTGGTTTTAGAAAAGGCAGAGGAACCAGAGACAAAATTGCCAACATCCACTGGATCATGGAAAATGCAAGACAATTCCAGAAAGACATCTATTTCTGCTTTATTGACTATGCTAAAGCCTTTGACTGTGTGCATCACAATAAACTGTGGAAAATCCTGAAAGAGATGGGAATACCAAACCACCTGACCTGCCTCTTGAGAAACCTGTATACAGGTCAGGAAGCAATAGTTAGAACTGGACATGGAAAAGCAGACTGGTTCCAAAGAGGAAAAGGAGTATGTCAAGGCTGTATATTGTCACCCTGCTTATTTAACTTTTATGCAGAGTACATCATGAGAAACGCTGGACTGGAAGAAGCACAAGCTGGAATCAAGAGTGCCGGGAGAAATACCAATAACCTCAGATATGCAGATGACACCACCCTTATGGCAGAAAGTGAAGAGGAACTAAAAAGCTTCTTGATGAAGGTGAAAGTGGAGAGTGAAAAAGTTGGCTTAAAGCTCAACATTCTGAAAACGAAGATCATGGCATCCGGTCCCACCACTTCATGGGAACTAGATGGGGAAACAGTGGAAACAGTGTCAGACTTTATTTTTTTGTGCTCCAAAATCCCTGCAGATGGTGACTGTGGTCATGAAATTAAAAGACGCTTACTCCTTGGAAGAAAAGTTATGACTAACCTAGATATCATATTGAAAAGCAGAGACATTACTTTGCCAACAAAGGTTCGTCTAGTCGAGGCTATGGTTTTTCCTGTGGTCATGTATGGATGTGAGAGTTGGACTGTGAAGAAAGCTGAGCGACGAAGAATTGATGCTTTTGAACTGTGATGTTGGAGAAGACTCTTGAGAGTCCCTTGGACTGCAAGGAGATCCAACCAGTTCATTCGAAAGGAGATCAGCCCTGGGATTTTTTTTGGAAGGAATGATGCTAAAGCTGAAACTCCAGTACTTTGGCCACCTCATGCGAAGAGTTGATTCACTGGAAAAGACTCTGATGCTGGGAGGGATTGGGGGCAGGAGGAGAAGGAGACGACAGAGGATGAGATGGCTGAATGGCATCACTGACTCGATGGACAGGAGTCTGGGTGAACTCTGGGAGTTGGTGATGGACAGGGAGGCCTGGTGTGCTGCGATTCATGGGGTCACAAAGAGTTGGACACGACTGAGCAACTGAACTGAACTGACTGAAGGCAAAGAATAAATATATCTTTAATTTATATTTTATTTTTTAATACTTATGTAACTATCAATGTAACTAATCTGAGTGATTTTTCTTAGTTATCTTATACCAATATATTGGTTTACCAAGATGTACACTAATGATTCATTGCCTCAACAATAGATGCTTCAGTGCTGTCTGTAAATGTACCCGGCTGATATATCTGAATGAATTTAAATTACAGAAGAATGACCTGATATAATTATTACCAAAAATTCCAAACCATTCTGGGTTTATTTTTCAAGTCTGCTACATTTCTGAGTGGGACTTCAGAAAGGTGCCTGCATTTTAGATGAGTCCTGTATTCCTCCATATTCAGTGTTGCATCCTCTCCTTTTTAAAAGTCTATTTTTTGAGAGATATAATTGATATATAACATTGTATAAGTTTAAGGTACACAATATTTAGATTTGATACACATATATAATGCAGTATACATCCCATTAGCTAACACCTCTATTATATCACATAATTCTTTATTTGTGTGTTGGGAACAATTAAGATTGATCTCTTAGCAACTTTGAAGTTTATAATACCATATTGTTGCTGTGCATTAGATCTCCAGGACTTATGTATATGCAAATTTGTACCCTTGCTGAAGCTGAACTTCCAATACTTTGGCCACCTGATTCAAAGAACTGACTCATTTGAAAAGACACTGATGGTGGGAAAGATTCAAGGCAGGAGGAGAAGGGGACGACAACAAAGAATGAGATGGTTAGATGGAATCACCAAATCAATGGACATGAGTTTGAGTAAACTCCCGGAGTTGGTGATGGACAGGGAGACCTGGCGTACCGCAGTCCATGGGGTCACAAAGAGTCGGTTATGACTGAGCAACTGAACTGAAGCAACATCTCCCCAGTTCCCCCACCCCCAGGTCTCTAGTTCCACTCTTTTGATTTTATGAGTTTAGGTTTTTTGTATTCCACATATAACTGATATAATACAGTGTTTATCTTTCTCTTTCTGACTCAATTCACTTCATAATGCCTGTTTTCAGTCTTTAGTCTCCCAATATATTAGCTACTATACAAAAATGAATATAATTATTATACATTGTTATATAATTATATATTTTTATAAAACTACACAGTATTTTAATAGTTATACATATACTATGATAATTAGTTCATACCAAAGTGCTAGATCGTTCACCTATTGTTCCATTTAAGTACATTTTAGGAAGTTTTTTAACCCCCAGGCCTTTTCTGATATAGCTCTAAATATGGAGTTTTCATTGAGTACTCTGAAGAGACCTCTCTGATGTGTCTAATTGAGTGCCAAGTAGGCATGAATTGGATCTAATCATTTTTTATAGCATTTAGTGCTTTGTTGATGCTCAAAGCATCTTTAAATAATGATAATAGTAACAATACTCCCTGGCCTTCTGATAGAGTGTTCCCCTCATATCTATTTTCCCTCTGCTGGGTGTATTAAAAGACCTAATCTCACAGTCCAAATTGCTTGATTGTGGTTCTTTGTTTCCACACCTTGGCATTGCTTTTCCACTACATTTGTTGGTATTTTGGCATTTCTTTCACTCAGGAGATTTGGGTATTGGTCTGTCTCTATGTTGTCCTTAACCTATGAAAAAAATACCTCACAGCAAACTCATACAAAAGCTCTTAATTTCTATTATTTTGATCAGAAAATTCATAATTTAAAGTAGAGATGCAAGTTTTCCTTTTCTCAAAGGAGATTAAAAAGTCACCAAATGAAACCTGGAGGTTTTATTCAGCTCTAGTATTGAGATAGTATTCGATTTCTATGCCCAGCATTATAAATCACAGAAACATTTATCTTCGCATTCCAATAGATCAGCAGACAGCTAAAGGGAAGCTTTTGCATTATTGCAAATTCCCAATAGTTTCACCATAATAAACCTTTGTCCACTAAAAATCTCTGTTGCTTTTTTCCACAATTTAACATCGTTGTATTATTTAATTTATTCAGTAGTTCTTGAGCTGTGGCAGTGGCACTAATTATTTTATTACTTAAGGATGATAATACAATAGCTGAAAGAATAGAAAGCTCCTTTTTATGTTTAAACTTGTTTCATTTTATATGTTACAAATATACAAATATTTTTGAAAAACAAAAATAATATGTAAGTATATAAAGTCCTAGTGATAAAAGTCTTTCAATACTTCCCAGGGCTTCCCAGGTGGTACAGCGGTAATAAATCGGCTTGCAAAAGCAGGAGACATGGATTTGATCCCTGGGTCAGGAAGTTCCCCTGGAGTAGGAAATGGCAAACCACTCCAGTGTTCTTGCCTGAAAATTTTCATGAACAGAGGAGTCTGACAGGTATGTTTGGCGGGTACGGTCCATGCTGTCGCAGAGAGTCAGACATGACTAACTAAGCACGCATGTGTCAATTCAGTCTTCTAATCATATTAGAGCAAAAGCTATCTTCATGAATTTATCTTATAGATCTATATGTAACAAGGCCTGTATATGGATTAATAAAATGAGGCCTTGTCTTATCCTGTGTATGTGTTTGAATAGCATATTTCATAGTGCTTAAAGCACTGTTAAAGTTACTGGTATTTACTTTGTTCCCAGGATTCACAAACACAGATATTGTCACCAGTCTCTTGACATCTTTTTAGATAATAAGAAAGATAAATAAACAGAGGATACATTTAATGAAATGAAACTATTATTTCTGGAACGTGCTTAAGCTCCAAACCCCATTGTAATTGTCTTGTGGCATAAAAATGGAGAAAGTGGAAAACTAAGTTAGATTAATTGTAATGAGTATAACTAATATTTATTGAGTGTTATGTTACAGACACAGAGCTTGGGCATTTTACATCTCATTTAACCTTTATAGCAGCTATAGGATGTGTCACTGTTTTACAGACAAAGAAACTAAGCATAGAGAGACTTACTGGCTTGGGTATATAGTCATTTTGTTAACAGGAAATAAATGCAAGATTGTTATTCAGGTAGTCAGACTCAATTGTCCATGCAGAGAATGCATAGAAATGGTTTAAGTGATTTCCGATACTTAAAAAACCTTAGTTTCTTTTGATATTTTTCTGTAACAAAGCCATATCAGTATTGGAATCCTCTGTATCTTACTCCTCTGATGGCAGGATAAGTCCCAGGTAACTCAGTCAGGGTAGCAACCAGCCAAAAGACATTTACTCTAATAAATAATGTGATAGTTGTTTCACATTCTGCTCTTACTGTTTCACCAAGTCTTGGTAACCAAGTAGTGCTTGTTTTGCATACGACACATTTTTCTCTGTGTTCTTTCTATGTGAATAGAGAGGTAGAAAGGGAAAATGCTAAGTAATGGGCTGGAACAGAAAAAGATGATATGTCTTAACCTGTTTCAAATGACCAATAACTATTATAAATGTGATGTATTGATTAAGTCAATACATATTTATTGAATTTCAACTAAAAATTGAAGTTTGTAGTTATGGTGCATAAGTAAGAAATATATAAATAAAATATCTAGCAAAATATAAGCAGTGTATGCTACACAGTGGCACCAAGCACATCAGTTTTATCACATATCCTTTTCTGAGATACTGTAAAAAATAATCTAAGTAAACAAATTTAAATTCTGGTTCCCTACAGCATCAGAATAATTTGTTAAGTTCTTTCTCTTATTATTCTTATTATTTTCATATTATTATTTAAACTGTGTATTTGATCATGGGAAGTAGATATCCATTTATTCTAATTTTCAATAAAACATCTTACTGAATCTTTCTCACATCAATTCAGAAACTGTTTCCATTGATCTAGTGTTAAAAACTAAATCAGGGCAATCTGGTATATATAGATTTGGTTATAGAACTTTTTGGCTCTCTCTACAGGCATATTGCACTGTAGTGTTCCTGAAATATTCCATTTGAATAACTAAGATATGAAAGTAAGTGGGGTCTGGGAAGAATCCAGTTCAACATAGGTTACCGGGGTTTTCTTATGAGAGCTACCCACCATTAAGTCTGATTGCAAAGGAGAAAATTAAAAGTGTCATGGGAACATCATAGAATAAATATAGATGAGGCAATCTTTACTCTAATGATCATGATAATAATATAATTTGGGCAATAAGAAGACATAAATAAAAAAGAAATACTTTTGTTTACATTTTGGAAAGAATCAAGTTTACACTACATTGATTTCATTTAATCTCTGCCCTTATGCTACCCTGCTTCTTATGCCACAAAGCTGCCTGAGTAATAGGGCTGATGAAGAATTTTCTGATGTGATATTCTTTTAATATTTTGCCTGCAAAAAATAAGTCACAAGCCATAATTCAAGGAATAACTGTTATAGTACCTGTATCTCCTAGATCTATTATCTCACCCAAAATAAATTTGTGAAGGCTTACCTATGTTTAGAGCTGAAAAGATTTGAGATATAGTTGAAAGTTACAGATAAAATGTGGTAGACTCATGAAACCACCTTGCCTGGAATGCTTAGCTGTCTTCCACACTTGAAGAAAATCAAGTCCTTACTTATGTGATACAGTCTTAGGAAAATTATAGTTTATTTCATAATTTTATTTGTGAAATATAAAAAAAATATCTTACTAGGACATTTAATGAAGATGAAGACCCCTAAATTTAATTTCAACATCTGAAAGAAGGAAAGCATTAATAGCAGTATAGCACTCGAACTCAGCAGGAAACATGAAAGTGAATATTGCATGATGAACTCACAGCAGAGGAATTCAGGGAAACAGTTTCAGTGGTCTTAATGCAACATTTTGTAAGTGAAACATAATCCAACAAAATTCTTCCAACAAAATATCATCTGAATTATAGAATACACCTATCACTGGAAACATAGCTCATGTTCATGGACTGGAAGAATTACTATTGTTAAATTCTCACACTCCACAAAGCCATCTTGAATTATGATAAGGATTCAACACAATACCTATCATAGTTCCAATTACTATTTTAAAAATAAATATAAGAGCAATCTTAAAATTGGTATACAACCACAAAAGATCCTGTAAAGCCACAGTAATCTTGAAAAGAAAATCAAAGCTGGAAGTGTCACATTTTCTGATTTCAAATTATGCATAAAAATAAATACACAGACTAATGGAAACAGAATTGAGAGCCCAGAAATAAACCCCACACATATGACCAACTAATATTCTGCAAGGGAGCCAAGAGTACTCAATGGGTAAATGATAGTCTCTTCAATACAATAAATGCTGTTGGAAAAACGGGATCAGTTCAGTTCAGTTGCTCAGTCGTGTCCGACTCTTTGCGATCCCATGAATCGCAGCACGCCAGGCCTCCCTGTCCATCACCATCTCCCGGAGTTCACTCAGACTCACGTTCATCAAGTCAGTGATGCCATCCAGCCATCTCATCCTCTGTCGTCCCCCTTTCCTCCTGCCCACAATCCCTCCCAACATCAGAGTCTTTTCCCATGAGTGAACTCTTCGCATGAGGTGGCCAAAGTACTGCAGTTTCAGCTTTAGCATCATTCCTTCCAAAGAAATCCCAGGGCTGATCTCCTTCAGAATGGACTGGTTGGATCTCCTTGCAGTCCAAGGGACTCTCAAGAGTCTTCTCCAACACCACAGTTCAAAAGCATCCAATTCTTCGGTGTTCAGCTTTCTTCACAGTCGACTTTCACATCCATACATGACTACAGGAAACACCATAGCCTTGACTAGACAGACCTTTGTTGGCAAAGTATGTCTCTGCTTTTGAATATGCTATCTAGCCTTTGACTGTGTGGATCACAATAAACTGGAAAATTCTGAAAGAGATCGGAATACCAAACCACCTGATCTGCCTCTGAGAAATCTGTATGCAGGTCAGGAAGCAACAGTTTAGAACTGGACATGGAACAACAGACTGGTTCCAAATAGGAAAAGGAGTACATCAAGGCTGTATATTGTCACCCTGTTTATTTAACTTATATGCAGAGTACATCATGAGAAACGCTGGACTGGAAGAAGCACAAGCTGGAATCAAGATTGCCAGGAGAAATATCAATAACCTCAGATATGCAGATGACACCACCCTTATGGCAGAAAGTGAAGAGGAACTAAAAGCCTCTGATGAAAGTGAAAGTAGAGAGTGAAAAAGTTGGCTAAAGCTCAACATTCCGAAAAACGAAGATCATGGCAATCTGGTCCCATCACTTCGGGGGAATAGATAGGGAAACAGTGTCAGACTTTATTTTTCTGGGCTCCAAATCACTGCAGATTGGTGAATGCAGCCATGAATTAAAAAATGCTTACTCTTTGGAAGGAAAGTTATGCCAACCTAGATAACATATTCAAAAGCAGAAAAACTGGATAACCACATGGCAAAGAATAAATATGTGTCCTTATCTGATACCACTCAAAAATTAACTCAAATTGAACTAAAAACTTAAATCTGAAACCATAAAACTTCTAGAAGAAAACATAAGGAAAAAGCTGTTGGCCATAATCTTTCAGATACAACATTAAAAATACAAACAATAAAAGTGAAAATTTGCAAATGGGGTTACTTCCAACTAAAAAGCTTCTGCATAGCAAGAGAAAGAATCAACTAAATGAAAGAAAAAGTACAGGATGGGGGAAAATAATTGCAAATAAATTATCCAATAAAGAGTTAATATCCAAAATTTATAAAGAACCTATACAATTCAATAGAGAAAAAATCCAATTTAAAAATGGATAAAAGACCTGATTAAACATTTGTAAGAAGACATACAAATAGCCAAAGGGTACATGAATAACTATTCAACATCACTAATCATCAAGAAATGCCAATCAAAACCACAAGGAGATATCAATTCACATTGTAGAATGGCCATTACCAAAAGAATAAGAGACAACAAATTTTGGCAAAGATACATGAAATAGGGCATCTTTGTTCCTTGTTAGTAGGAATGTAAATGGTTTGTTCATTGTGGAAAACAGTACAGAATTTTCTCAAAAAAGTTGAAGCAGAACTACCATGTGATCTAGCAATCCACTTTTGGGTATATATCCAAATAAATCAAATCACTATTTGAAGAGCTGTCTGCTGCCTGGTCGTTGTCACTGTATGTCATTATTACTGACAATAGCCAATTTAAGAAAACAACCTAAGTGTAGTAGCTAGTTGAATGAATG
>NW_020867160.1:0-40268 GCF_003369695.1 Bos indicus x Bos taurus
AGACAGAGAAGGACAAATATTATACGATACCACTTATATTGAGAATCTAAAAAATTGATACAAATTCCAGTCCCAAAGAAGGGCAATGCCTAAGAATATTCAAACTACCAACAGTTGCACTTATTTCACATGCTAACTAGGTAATGCACAAAATCATTTAAGCTAGGCTTAACAGTACCTGAAGCAAGAACTACCAGATGTACAAGCTGGTCTAGAAAAGCCAAAAGAACCAGAGATCAAATTGCCACCATACATGATCATAGAAAAAGGAAGATAATTCCAGAAAAGCATTTACTTCTGCTTCATCAGCTATGCTAAAGCTTTTGACTGTGGTGTGTTGTTCAGTCGCTAAGACATGTATGACTCTTTGCGACCTTCCTTCCTCAGGCTTCCCTTTCCTTCACTATCTCCCTGAGTTTACTCAAACCCATGGTCGTTTGATTCAGTGATGTTACTCAACCATCTTATTCCTCTGCCACACCCTTCTTCTCTTGCCCTCAATCTTTCCTGGCATCAGGGTCTTTTCCAATGACTTGGATCTTCACATCAGGTGGCCAAAGTATTAGAACTTCATCTTCAGCACCCATACCTCCAATGAATCACAACAAACTTTGCAAAATTCTTCAAGAGATGGGAATGCCAGACCCCTTTACCAGCCTCCAGAGAAATCTGTATGCAGGTTAAGAAGCAACAATTAGAACCAGATATGGAACAGCAGACTAGTTCACAATTGGGAAACAATTACCTGAAGGGTCTATATTGTCACTCTGCTTATTTAACTCATATGCAGAGTACTTATGCAAAATGCCAGGCTGAATGAAACACGAGTTGGAATCAAGATTACTGGGAGCAATATCAATAAATTCAGAAAGGCAGATGACACTGCCTTAATGGCAGAAAGTTAAGAGGAACTAAAAAGCCTCATAATGAAGGTGAAAAAGCCAGGTGAAAAGCTGGCTTAAAAGTCAACATTCAAAAAACTAAGATCATGGCATCTGGTCCCATAACTTCATGGCAAATAGATGGGGAAACAATGGAAACAGTGACACATTTTATATTCTTGGGCTCTAAAATCACTGCAGATGATAACTGCAGCAATGAAATTAAAAGCCATTTGCTCCTTTGAAGAAAAGCTATGATAAAACACCATATTAAAAGCAGAGACATCACTTTGCCATCAAATGTCCATATAGTCAAAGCTATGGTTTTTCCAGTAGATATGTACAGCTGTGATCAGTTCAGTTCAGTCTCAGTCGTGTCCGACTCTTTGCGACCCCATGAATCACAGCATGCCAGGCCTCCCTGTCCATCACCAACTCCCAGAGTTCACTCAGACTCATGTCCATCGAGTTGGTGATGCCATCCAGCCATCTCACCCTCTGTCGTCCCCTTCTTCTCCTGCCCCCAATCCCTCCCAGCATCAGAGTCTTTTCCAATGAGTCAACTCTTTACATGAGGTGCCCAAAGTACTGGATTTTCAGCTTCAGCATCATTCCTTCCAAAGAAATCCCAGGGCTGATCTCCTTCAGAATGGACTGGTTGGATCTCCTTACGTCCAAGGGACTCTCAAGAGTCTTCTCCAACACCACAGTTCAAAAGCATTAATTCTTCCACGCTCAGCCTTCTTCACAGTCCAACTTTCACATCCATAGATCACCACAGGAAAAACCATAGCCTTAACTAGATGGACCTTTGTTGGCAAAAGTAATGTCTCTGCTTTTGAATATGTTATCTAGGTTGGACATAGTTTTCCTTCCAAGGAGTAAGTGTCTTTTAATTTCATGGCTGCAGTCACCATCTGCAGTGATTTTGGAGCCCCCCAAAATAAAGTCTGACACTGTTTCCACTGTTTTCCCCATCTATTTCCCATGAAGTGATGGACCGAATGCCATGATCTTCGTTTCTGAATGTTGAGCTTTAAGCTAACTTTTTCACTCTCCTCTTTCACTTTCATCAAGAGGCTTTTAGTTCCTCTTCACTTTCTGCCATAAGGGTGGTGTCATCTGCATATCTGAGGTTATTGATATTTCTCCATGATAGTTGGACCATAAAGAAGGCTGCAATTCAGTCCCTCAGTCCTGTCCTACTCTTTAAGATCCCATGGACTGCAGCACTCCAGGACTTCCTGTCCATCACCAACTCCCAGATCTTGCTTAGACTCACATCCATTGAGTCAGTGATATCATCTAACCATCTCATCCTCCATTTGCCCCTTTCCTCCTGCCTTCAATATTTCCCAGCATCAGGGTCTTTTCCAATGAGTCAGTTCTTCACATCAGGTGCCCAAAGTATTGGAGATTCAGCTTCAGCATCAGTCCTTCCAATGAATATTCAGGACTGATTTCCTTTAGGATAGAAGGATTTGATCTCCTGGCAGTCCAAGGGACTTGCAAGAGTCTTCTCCAGCACCACAATTCAAAAACATCAATTCTTTGGTGCTCAGCTTTCTTTATGGTTCAAGTCTTACACCCATACATGACTACTGGAAAAACCACAGCTTTGACTAAACGGACCTTTGTTGGAAAGTAATGTCTCTGTTTTCTAATATGCTGTCATATCTTTTCTTCCAAGGAGCAATCAACTTTTAATTTCATGGCTGAAGTCACCATCTGAAATGATTTAGGAGCCTCCAAAAATAAAGTCTCTAACTGTTTCCATTTTTTCCTAATGTATTTCCCATGAAGTGATGGGACCAGATGCCATGATCTTCATTTTATGAATGCTGAGTTTTAATCCAGTTTCACTCTCCTCTTTCACTTTCATCAGGAGGCTCTTTAGTTCCTCTTCACTTTCTGCCATAAGGGTGGTGCCATCTGCATATCTGAGGTGATTGATATTTCTCCCAGCAATCTTGATTCTAGCTTGTGCTTCATCCAGCCTGGTGTTTCTCATGATATACTCTGGATTTAAGTTAAATAAGCAGAGTGGCAATATACAGCCTTAATGTACTTCATTCCCAATTTGGAACCAGTCCATTGTCCCATGTCCAGTTCTAACCGCTGTTTCTTGATATGCAAGAAAGCTGAGCACCAAAGAATTGATTCTTTTGAACTGTGGTGCTGGAGGAGACTGGAGAGTCCCTTGGACTGCAAGGACATCAAACCAAGTCAATCCTAAGGGAAATCAACTCTGAATACTCCCTGAAAGAATTGATGCTGAACTTGAAACTCCCATAATTTGGCCACCTGATGTGAAAATCCAACTCACTGGAAATATCTTGATGCTAGGAAAGATTAAGGGCAGGAAGAGAAGGGGAGAATAGAGCATGTGATGGTTGGATGGCATCATTGACTCAATGGACATGAATTTGAGCAAACTCCGGGAATGGGGAAGCCTGATATGCTACAGTCCATGGGGTCACAAAGAGTTGGACACAACTGAGTGACTGAACAACAACAACTTGGAATCTATCAACTCTCAAGGAGAACTTAGGAAGTACTTGTCCCTCTCAGATAATATGGAAATTATTTTTTGTACTTGTGGTCAAAGAGTTATTAGATGTAATCAATTTCTAAAAAGTTTTGACAACCTCCAAAATCATAAGACTAAACACATTTGAATTAATAGGAGAATGTTTCTAATATAGGACAAAGGTGATTTTTCAGCTACTCAAATAATGATATAGGTAGTATATTTAGCCATTCCTCTGTGCTTGCACAGCTTCCTGGTAATTGCAGGCCCATAGTCTAAATATTATCAGTTAAAATGTACATGAAAACAAGAAAAATAATTTTATTAAATAGGTGTTCACCATTCCATCAATGAATGTTACCTTCTTCATTTAATTTTGCACAATACCTACCATGTTGCTAACAGTGACAGAGACTAATGGAATCAAAAGTTCTCTCTCATTTATGCAGGTGCAAGCTAGATTTCAAATTATGTAGTCATTTGCTTTGTTATAGGGAAACCTGTTTCTTTAGTAACAGCATTTCACTTTCTATGGTAATTGAGCTTTTAGAAGCAAACTGCTTCATCTATTAGGTCTCTTTGAGTAAAATGTCTGCAGACTATTTTGAGTTCTGTTCTTTAAACACATTAAAACATTAGCTTACATTTTTTTTCATATTCTGTACAAGTACAATTAGCTGAACTCATTAAATAATTCCTATTCAATTGTGGTGCATAAAACTAAAATATTGCATTGCAAGAAATATTAATACCTTTTCAGTATTTTAAAGGTTTAACAGCAATTTTCATCCATCTAATCATTTATTTATTTTAAACACATACATCAAAGATGAAGCATGTCTAAAATAGTAAAGTAAATCTGATCCTGTGCACTTTAGTTAGATGAAATAGCTGTGCAAAGTTAAGAGTAGTAAGAAATAATCCAACAAGTTTGATGAACATTAAGTTCCACAACATTAGAATGTACAACCATAACTGATTCTTTGGACAATGAATGGAATACAGGTGAATGCAACAAAAAATAAGATTTGCTATTAAATTGGTTCAAATTTTAGTATGTTAAAAGTATATTTCATAATCTTTTCAAAACATTAGTCATCTGTTTTACTTGTATTTCTTTCCTATAATTGCTTCCCTCTCTCTTAGTCTGTGGCATTGGAGTTTCTTGAAATGTTTATATTCCATAGATATATGTGCAAATGCCGCAATGTTGACTTCAAATCTGTATTAGACACAAGTGTGCTTGTATTTCAATTCTTGTAATTATAAGTGGCCCCTCTCTGGACTATTTTGTTTTCTATGAAACACAACAGAAGCATCAAATTAGGGAAAAGAGTGGCTCAGGCTGCCCCAAGCAATTAAAAGAATTAAAGAAAATTACTAGTGGATGCATTGTGTACAGCAGGGGCTCTGTGAATGAAGAAATATAACTGCTAGACACACCTGTGCTGATTTGCACTGTGGAATTGAAATTATCATGAGTAAATATAATTACTTAGCAAATTTAATAAATGTTGTTTGGGATCCTGAAAATGATACTTGAATCCACAAATTACATAGTGATAAATGTAGTAGCATATACACTCAGTGGTACCTTTACACACAAAAATATGTAGAATTTCCTGGAATGTAGCAGGATGCTGATGGAGAAATAGAGATGATAAATTACTGCAAATATGGGTGCTAAATCACTCATAGTTAATACCAATGCTCTCATGTTTTCTTTGAGTATGTGATTTTGCCAAAATTGATTTTTATATGCAATAGCTTATATATCTAGGTTGTGAATTACAATTATTTTTGTTATTCTTAGTAAGAAATAGATAAACATTGGTTAACACTAAAAGTGGAGTGCCTTAAATAAGTGTTTAATTAACAAATAAAGTAGTTATTGCTCTTGAGCTGCAATGATTGGCAATAATTGCTATATGGAATTTAATAGTTATGAAATTAACAGATAAGTAATAAAACGAAGAAATTAAGCTACATTTTCCATCATAACTTTAATTTGTATGCTCTTAAGAATCATAAAAGTGATTGGTCTTTTACTAAATGATAATTAAGATAAATATTTATATATTCTATTTTATCTTTGATGAACTATGTTGACCTACTGTCATAATTGATAATTAAAATGCAATATAATGTTTTTTACTAAAAGGAAATGAAGTATTCTGCAAAATTGCCATATGACACAGGCCTAGTCAAATTGTAAGTCTTCTATTATAATGCTAATAACCACTAGTCTTCTACTTTAAACCAGTGAAAATGTTAAAAAAAATTCAATATTTCAAATATACTTAAGCATTTTAACAAAATTGTTTAAAATATTGTATTCGTTTCTAAGGGCTGTTGCAACAAAATAGCACAGACTGGGTGGCCTAAAACAACATAAATTTATTCTCTGACAGTCCTGAGGGCTGAAACCAAGGTTTCTGCTAGACCAGTGACTCTAGGGAGGAATCCTTCTTTGCACTTCTAGTTATGGGTGCTTGCTATGAGTCCTTAGTATTATTTGGCTTGTGGACTCATTGCTCCTATTTCTTATTCCTTTGTCACATAGCCTTCTTCCCTGTGTATCTGTGTTTCTATATCTTCATATCATTTCTTCTGTGTATGTGCCTGTGTCTCAAATTCCCTCTTCCTTGGAAATTGATCATATTGGATTTTGTTGCATGCAAGCTATTGATGAATTGCTTCAGTCATGTTCAACTCTTTGTGATCCTATGAATTATAGTCAGCCAGATTCCTCTGTCCATAGGATTTAGGATTCTCCAGGAAAGAATACTAGAGTGGATTGACATGCTTTCTTCCAGGAGATCTTCCTGACCCAGGGATCAAACCAAGGTCATTTATGTCTCCTACATTGACAGGTGGGTTCTTTACCAAAAGTGTCTCCTAGGAAGCCAAAAATGATCTAGGAATGAGCCTTTCTATTACTTTGGGATGAAATGGTCATCTCATGCTCCCAAACCAAAGTAAAATTTATGACTGAAGGGGCCCTGCCAACTGAAAATTGGCACTTGCCATATAGCTCTACAAAGATTACGTCAATGGCCTTTGACACCCCCAGAAGGAATTCAAAGTGGAGACCAGGTATGAGGCACCCTGTGCTCTGATAAAAACTGGCAGAATAGGCCTTTAGATATTAGATAAATTCAGATTTTATGAACCTAAATTCTTGAGTTTCTCCATATCTGGAAAAGCAGTAAAATCACTAACCGTGACATTTGCTTTAACATTGAGAAAGGGAATGCATTTGAAAGTCAAAATGGAGCAACTATGGTAAAAGCAGGTGACCATTGTGATTGTGATTTCAGACATATTTATTCCTGCATTGTTACTGAGTCCAGGTTTTGTCTGCTCATTGCACAATAGGACAATTAACCCAGAAATGAAATGCTGAGGTTAGGAATATGACTTTGTTTGGAAAGCCGGTTGACTAAGAATATGGTGGGCTAATGTCTCAGAATAACCATATTGGATTTTATGACGACCCTAATCATGTATGCTGCTGCTGCTGTCACTTCAGTCATGTTCGACTCTGTGCAACCCCCACCAGGCTCTCCTGTCCCTGGGATTCTCCAGGCAAGAGTACTGGAGTGGGTTGCCATTTCCTTCTTCAATGCATTCATACATGCTAAGTTGCTTCAGTCATGTCCGACTCTGTGCGACCCTGTGGACAGCAGCCCACCAGGTTCTGCCGTCCATGGGATTCTCCAGGCAAGAATACTGGAATGGGTTGCCATTTCCTTATCCAAATAGTGTATGGCTACATCTTAATTGGTTTGGGTTGCAATAACAAAAATAAAATATACTGGTTTGTTTAAACATTGGACATTTATTTCTCACAGACCTGGAGGCTGAGGAGTACAAGATGAAGGTACTGGTTGTCTCAATGTCTGGGGAGAGTCTACTTCCTGATTAATAGACATCTGTCTTTTCATTCTGTCCCCACATGGCAGAAAGAGTGAAAGAGCTCTTTGGCGTCTTCTTTTTAAGGGCACTAATTCCAAAATGAGTGTTCCACCCATACAACATAATCCCCTCCCAGAGACCCCATTTCCTATTAACATCATACTGGGAGTTAGGATCTCAACAAATCAGCTTTGGGGGGAGGGGCACCAACATTCATAATAGTCATATTCACAGATTGTGGATGGACATGTTTTTTAGGGGACACTATCCAACCCAGTTGGAGAAGGCAATGGCACCCCACTCCAGAACTCCTGCCTGGAAAATCCCATGGACGGAGGAGCCTGGTAGGCTGCAGTCCATGGGGTCGCTGAGGGTCAGACACGACTGAACGACTTCACTTTCACTTTTCACTTTCATGCATTGGAGAAGGAAATGGCAACCCACTCCATTGTTCTTGCCTGGAGAATCCCAGGGACGGGGGAGCCTGGTGGGCTGCCGTCTATGGGGTTACACAGAGTCGGACACGACTGAAGTGACTTAGCAGCAGCATCCAACCCAGTAGAAATATGAAATATTAGTGCTCTTCTAAGTCCTTAGATTGACTTCCCCAGTTGTGTGTGTATCCCACAATAAACAAAAATCCCAATATTCATCAACATACAATAGATAATATTTCTTATACTATAGTACAGAAACTGGGAAACTTTTTATGTATGGGGCCCCATAGTAAATATTTTAGGCTTTGCAAGCCAGATCATCTCTGTCATAACTACTAATATCTTCTGTTGTAGATTAAAAACAGCAGAAGTAATAGGTAACTGGATGGGTGTAGACCATGGTTTTGACCATTCTTGCTAGAGTATAAAGACATTATTTTATTTAGTACAATAGGGTAAATTTAAAAAATACCAAGGAAAATCTGTTCACTGAAAGCATTGTCCACAGTTTTTCAAAACTCTGTTCTTGTTTTTAATGCTACTTCAAGACCTAGAAAGCAAAAGGCATCTTAAAAATCAGACTCATTGAAAAAAAGCAAAGGATCCTAAAATTTAAAATGTGAATGTGGGGTGACTTTTAAAGTTCAGACATGTGGCTTTTCTGAGTGCCAGGCCTTGTATAACTTCACAGATTGTACTTTCTTGAAGCTAACTCAGTCTGAAAGTATTTTTGATATTTCATTATCTCAATACGCTGTCTTACCAAATGAGATTTTTTTTAAAAAACTCATTAAAATTAATTCACAAATGAATGAAATGAATAATATATTACTTGAAGTGTCTAAAATAGCATTTTGGACATTGATTGATGTACCAATATTGAGACCTTTAGATGAATTTACTAGCATCTTTAATAATATTACCACTGAGAGGTGAGTTTTGCCAAATAAAGTTTATCTAAATGGAATTTATTATATAATTAATAATATTATTTTTCTAATAATTTTAGTATTATTGCAGTTAGTCAATATCAATAAATTAGCTGTCACTGAATTATATGATTTTTGTAGAAATGAAGTTTAAGCTGTGAATGCTGGAAAATCAACATTCAGTGAACATTTTGAATTACTGGAAAAAATCAGTATTGTAGAATTGTTGCAAATCTCATCCATTTAAGTTTGAATAACAAAAGTTAAATTCCAAATACCATGAAATTTTGACATTTTTTTTTTTTAATAAGAGAACTTGCCCTAGGAATGAATTTAACATTGTCTACTTGTCATTTTAAATATATACCCTTTGCTACAAAGAAGGATATCTTGAAACTTGTAACAACAACAAAAAAAACTTGTACCAAAAAAAAAAAAACAAAAACCAGATTTTATAAGAAGAGTCCCAAACACTTTGAGTCCACCTCATGGCCTGAGCAAACTTTACCTGTGGATTATATTAGATTTCTTCCTCTGAATGGTGTGCATCATCCTACCATGTCTGTGAAGTTACCAAATCTTAATGCATCTTTTCAACATTTATTGTTAGGTTGTTTTGATTCACAACAGCCTCTCCATTCCTAACATGCTACTTTAATTTGGGCTTCTAGATATTTCTTCCTAAAATACTCCTCAAACTCACTGCAGATGGTGACTGCAGTCATGAAATTAAAAGATGCTTGCTCCTTGGAAGAAAAGCTATAACTAACCTAGACAGCATACTGAAAAGTAGGGACATTACTTTGCTGACAAAGGTCTGTCTTATCAAAGTTATGGTTTTTCCAGTTGTCATGTATGGATGTGACAGTTGGACCATAAAGAAGGCTGAGCTCCAAAGAATTGATGCTTTTGAACTGTGGTATTGGAAAAGACTCTTGAGAGTACCTTGAACAGCAAGGAGCTCAAACCAGTCAATTCTAAAGGAAATCAGTCCTGAAAATTCACTGGAAGGACTGATGCTAAAGCTGAAACTCCAATACTTTGGCCACCTGATGCGAAGAACTGATTCATTTGAAAAGATCCTGATTCTGGGAAAGATTGAAGGTGGAGGAGAAGGAGATGACAGAGGATGAGATGGTTGGATGACATCATTGACTCAATGGACATGAGTCTGAGCAAGCTCTGGGAGTTGGTGATAGACAGGGAAGCCTGGCGTCCTGTAGTCCATGGGGTCACAAAGACTCAGACATGGCTGAGTGATTGAACTGAACTTAAATAAAAATACTAAATATTTCTATCTCTTCCTTATACCACTCTGTACCTTTTCCAAATTATTCTCTGTTTGCTTCTTAGAATACGTTGTTAATGCAAATCTTATCACAGAACTCCCCACTTAAAGTCCTTCAGAGGCTCTTCTTAGAATAAATTTCAAAGTTTCCTTTGGACAGTTTATTGATGCATAATTGATAAATGAGAAACTGCACATATTTAAAGAATACAGTTTGATGAGTTTTGACATATGTACACACCCATGAAGCCATCACTGGCATAAAGTTAATAAGTCTATCTATCTCCTCCAAAAGTTTCTTGTTTCCCTTTTGTGGTTTTGTTTGGTTTTTAGTTTTGCCTTTATGTTTTTCTTTTGTAGTAAGAAAACTTATAATGAGGTCCATCTTAACAAAGGCACAATGCTGTATTGTTAACTATAGGCACACATTACAACATAGATTCTCAGTTCAGTTCAGTTCAGTTCAGTCACTCAGTCGTGTCTGATGTTTTGCGAACCCAAAAATCGCAGCACGCCAGGCCTCCATGTCCATCACCAACTCCCAGAGTTCACTCAAACTCACGTCCATCCAGTCAGTGATGCCACCCAGCCATCTCATCCTCTGTCGTCCCCTTCTCCTTCTGCCCCCAATCCCTCCCAGCATCAGAGTCTTTTCCAATGAGTCAACACTTCACATGAGGTGGCCAAAGTATTGGAGTTTGAGCCTTACCATCAGTCCTTTGAAAGAACACGCAGGACTGATCTCCTTTAGAATGGACTGGTTGGATCTCCTTAAAGGGACACTCAAGAGTCTTCTCCAACACCACAGTTCAAGAGTATCAATTCTTCGGCAGTCAGCCTTCTTCACAGTCCAACTCTCACATCCATATATGACCACAGGAAAAACCATAGTCTTGACTAGACGAACCTTTGTTGGCAAAGTAATGTCTCTGCTTTTGAATATGCTATCTAGGTTGGACATAACTTTCCTTCCAAGGAGTAAGTGTCTTTTATTTCATGACTGCAATCACCATCTGCAGTGATTTGGGAGCCCCCCAAAATAAAATCTGACACTGTTTCCACTGTTTCCCCATCTATTTCCCATGAAGTGATGGGACCGGATGCCATGATCTTCGTTTTCTGAATGTTGAGCTTTAAGCCAACTTGTTCACTCCCCTCTTTCACTTTCATCAAGAGGCTTTTTAGTTCCTCTTCACTTTCTGCCATAAGGGTGGTGTCATCTGTATGTCTGAGGTTACTGATATCTCTCCCAGCAGTCTTGATTGCACCTTGTGCTTCTTCCAGCCCAGCGTTTCTCATGATGTACTCTGCATAGAAGTTAAATAAGCAGGATGACAATATCCAGCCTTGACGTACTCCTTTTCCTATTTGGAACCAGTCTGTTGTTCCATGTCCAGTTCTAACTGTTGCTTCCTGACCTGCATATAGGTTTCTTAAGATGCAGGTCAGATGGTCTGTGGTATTCCCATCTCTTTCAGAATTTTCCACAGTTTATTGTGATCCACACAGTCAAAGGCTTTGGCATGATCAATAAAGCAGAAATAGAAGGTTTTCTGGAACTGTCTTGCTTTTTTGATGATCCAGCGGATGTTGGCAATTTGATCTCTGGTTCATCTGTCTTTTCTAAAACCAGCTTGCACATCTGGAAGTTCACGGTTCACGTATTGCTGAAGCCTGGCTTGGAGAATTTTGAGCATTACTTTACTAGCGTGTGAGATGAGTGCAATTGTGCAGTAGTTTGAGCATTCTTTGGCATTGCTTTTCTTTGGGATTGGAATGAAAACCGACCTTTTCCAGTCCTGTGGCCACTGCTGAGTTTTCCAAATTTGTTGGCGTATTGAGTGCAGCACTTTCAGAGCATCATCTTTCAGGATTTGAAAAAGCTCAACTGGAATTCCATCCCTTCCACGAGCTTTGTTCACAGTGATGCTTTCTAAGGCCCACTTGACTTCACATTCCAGGATGTCTGGCTCTAGGTGAGTGATCACATCATCGTGATATCTGGGTCATGAAGCTCTTTTTAGTAAGTTCTCCTGTGTATTCTTGCCAGCTCTTCTTAATATTTTCTGCTTCTGTTAGGTCCATACTGTTTCAGTCCTTTATCGAGCCCATCTTTGCATGAAATGTTCCCTTGGTATCTCTAATTTTCTTGAAGAGATCTCTAGTCTTGCCCATTCTGTTGTTTTCCTCTATTTTTTTGCATTGATCAGTGAGGAAGGCTTTCTTATCTCTTCTTGCTATTCTTTGGAACTGTGCATTCAGATGCTTATATCTTTCCTTTTCTCCTTTTGCTTTTCATTTCTCTTCTCTTCCCAGGTATTTGTAAGGCCTCCCCAGACAGCCATTTTGCTTTTTTGCATTTCTTTTCCATGGGGATGGTCTTGATCCCTGTCTCCTGTACAGTGTCACAAACCTCCATCCATAGTTCTTCCGGCACTCTATCTATCAGATCTAGTCCCTTAAATCTATTTCTCACTTCCACTGTATAATCATAAGGGATTTGATTTAGGTCATACCTGAATGGTCTAGTGGTTTTCCCTACTTTCTTCAATTTCAGTCTGAATCTGGAAACCAGTAGTTCATGATCTGAGCCATAGTCAGCTCCCAGTCTTGTTTTTGCTGACTGTATAGAGCTTCTCCATCTTTGGCTGTAAGAATATAATCAATCTGATTTCGGTGTTGACCATCTGATATTGTCCATGTATAGAATCTTCTCTTCTGTTGTTGGAAGAGGGTGTTTGCTATGACCAGTGTGTTCTCTTGGCAAAACTCTATTAGCCTTTGCCCTGCTTCATTCCGTATTCCAAGGCCAAATTTGCCTGTTACTCCAGGTGTTTCTTGACTTCCTACTTTTGCATTCCAGTCCCCTATAATGAAAAGGACATCTTTTGGGGGTGTTAGTTCTAAAAGGTCTTGTAGGTCTTCCTAGAACCATTCAACTTCAGCTTCTTCAGCTTTACTGGTTGGGGCATAGGCTTGGATTACCGTGATATTGAAGGGTTTGCCTTAGAAATGGACAGAGTTCATTCTGTCGTTTTTGAGATTGCATCCAAGTACTGCATTTCAAATTCTTTGGTTGACCATGATGGCTATTCCATTTCTTCTAAGGGATTCCTGCCCACAGTAGTAGATATAATGGTCATCTGAGTTAAATTCACCCATTCCAGTCCATTTTAGTTCACTGATTCCTAGAATGTCAACATTCACTCTTGCCATCTCCTGTTTGACCACTTCCAATTTGCCTTGATTCATGGACCTGACATTCCAGGTTCCTATGCAATATTGCTCTTTATAGCATCGGACCTTGCTTCTATCACCAGTCACATCCACAACCATGCCCATGATCAATTATAATTTTTACCCATTTATTTAAGGCGGCTATCTGTAAACCATTAAGCTAAGAACTTATTTTTATATAATTTAATTTATTGCTTTATTTTTGGCTGTGCTGGGTCTTCATTGCAGCAGGGGCTTTTCGCTGGTTGTGGTGAGTGCGGGTTACCCTCTAGTTGCTATGTGCAGGCTTCTAATTGTGGTGGCTTCTCTTGCTGTGGAGCACAGGCTCTAGAACCTACTGACTTCAGTAGCTGTGGTGCATGGGCTCAGTAGCTACAGCTCCCTAGCTCTAGAGCACAGGCTGAGTAGTGATGGCACACAGGCTTAGTTGCTCCAAGGCATGTGGGATCTTCCTAAATCAGAGATCAAACCCTTGTGTCCTGCATTGGCAGGTGGATTCTTCATCACTAGCACCAACTGGAAAGTCCAAGCTAAGGCACTTAAAATCCACTATCTCCCTCATTGATTGCCACAACACTGAATTATAAATATTATTTTCAAAAAAAAAAAAAAGGGAAAATTGCTGCTTCAAAAGGTAATGCAAATTATCAAGGCCACATGAGTAAGTGCTTGAGGAAGAATTAAAAATTAAGTCAAACAATAAAATTTGTGGTCTTAATTACTAAAAAATCTATCAACTGATGACTCACCATACTCCAGAGCCAAGATACATGTGTGTGTGTGTGTGTGTGTGTGTGTGTGTCTGTGTGTGTGTGTGTGTATACATGTGTGTGTGTGTTTGTTTGTTATACATTAAAGTGAAATGTGAGAAGTAGAGGAGAGTGAATATAACAAAGGCCAGTGTTTTCATTTGCCATGGTGGTGATAATAACAGTATGACTGCCTTTAAAATCTGTACCTTGAAGTGGATTTAATAAATTTTAAATCAGATCAGATCAGTCGCTCAGTCATGTCCGCTCTTTGTGACCCCATGAATCACAGCACGCCAGGCCCCCCTGCCCATCACCATCTCCCGGAGTTCACTGAGACTCACATCCATCGAGTCAGTGATGCCATCCAGCCATCTCATCCTCTGTCATCCCCTTCTCCTCTTGCCCCTGATCCCTCCCAGCATCAGAGTCTTTTCCAATGAGTCAACTCTTCGCATGAGGTGGCCAAAGTACTGGAGTTTCAGCTTTAACATCATTCCTTCCAAAGAAATCCCAGGGCTGATCTCCTTCAGAATGTACTGGTTGGATCTCCTTGCAGTCCAAGGGACTCTCAAGAGTCTTCTCCAACACCACAGTTCAAAAGCATCAATTCTTCAGTGCTCAGCCTTCTTCACAGTCCAACTCTCACAGCCATACATGACCACAGGAAAAACCATAGCCTTGACTAGATGAACCTTTGTTCGCAAAGTAATGTCTCTGCTTTTTGAATATGCTATCTAGGTTGGTCATAACTTTCCTTCCAAGGAGTAAGCGTCTTTTAATTTCATGGCTGCAATCACCATCTGCAGTGATTTTGGAGCCCAGAAAAATAAAGTCTGACTCTGTTTCCACTGTTTTCCTATCTATTTCCCATGAAGTGATGGGACCGGATGCCATGATCTTCAGTTTCTAAATGTTGAGCTTTAAGCCAACTTTTTCACTCTCCTCTTTCACTTTCATCAAGGGGCTTTTTAGTTCCTCTTCACTTTCTGCCATAAGGGTGGTGTCATCTGCATATCTGAGGTTATTGATATTTCTCCCGGCAATCTTGAGTCCAGCTTGTGCTTCTTCCAGCCCAGCATTTCTCATGATGTACTCTGCATATAAGTTAAATAAGCAGGGTGACAATATACAGCCTTGACGAATTCCTTTCCTATTTGGAACCAGTCTGCTGTTCCATGTCCAGTTCTAACTGTTGCTTCCTGACCTGCATATGGAAGCAGATAAATAGAGTATGGAATACAACAACCACATTAGCATAATGGATGTATAGTTCTGCCTAAGTGGCTAGAGGCAATTATTTTAAACTATTAGAGCAAATATATAGTGTTTCATTTTCTATTTTCTAATTATTTTAAATAATATATTTGTATAGTAAATAGAGGGCTTTTTTTTTTCCTGCCAAAGATCATTGCAACATTTATTTTTCCCAAATTCAGCCATACTTCCCAAATAAGCTCATGTTTTGAGTCCACAAGACTTTCCTTGTAGACGATGCATTTAATTCCTCAAATTTTTACTGTTTGTGAAATTATTTTTATATTTTGATATTTAAACAATGCAAAACATTATAACAGTTAATATATACCAATTAGATAATCAAGAATTCTCTTCAGTTCAGTTCAGTCACTTGGTCATGTCAGACTCTTTGTGACCCCATGGACTGCAGCACGCCAGGCCTCCCTGTGCATCACCAACTCTCAAAGTTTACTCAAACTCCTGTCCATGGAGTCAGTGATGCCATCCAATCATCTCATCCTCTGTCATCCCCTTCTACTCTGGCCTTCAATCTTTTCCAGAATCAGGGTACTTTCAAATAAGTCAGTGTTTCGAATCAAGTGGTCAAAGTATTGGAGTTTCAGCTTCAGCATCAGTCCTTCCAATGAATATTCAGGACTGATTTCCTTTAGAATGGACTGCTTTGAGCTCCTTACTGTCCAAGGGACTCTCAAGTGTCTTCTCCAACACCACAGTTCAAAAGCATCAATTCTTCAGTGCTCAGCTTTATTTATAGTCCAACTCTCACATCCATACATGACCACTGGAAAAACCATAGCTTTGACTAGACAGACCTTTGTTGGCCAAGTAACATCTCTGCTTTTTAATATGCTATCTATGTTGATCATAACTTTTCTTCTAAGGAGCAAGTGTCTTTTAATTTCATGGCTGCAGTCACCATCTACAGTGATTTTGGAGCTCCCCCAGAATAAAGTCTTTCACTGTTTCCTTTGTTTCCCTATCTATTTGCCATGAAGTGATGGGACCAGATGCCATGATCTTAGTTTTGTGAATGTTGAGCTTTAAGTCAACTTTTTCACTCTCCAAGAGGCTCTTTAGTTCTTTGCTTTTTGCCATAAGGGTGGGGTTATCTGCATATCTAAGATTATTGATATTTCTCCTGGGAATCTTGATTCCAGCTTCTGCTTCATCCACCTGGGCATTTCTCATGATGTACTCTGAGTGTAAGTTAAATAAGCAGGGTGGCAGTATACAGCCTTGATGTACTCCTTTCCTGATTTGGAATCAGTCAGTAGTTCCATGTCCAGTTCTAACTGTTGCTTCCTGACCTGCATACAGATTTCTCAAAAGGCAGGTCAGATGGTCTGGTATTCCCATTTTTTGAAGAATTTTCCACAGTTTGTTGTGATCCACACAGTCAAAGGCTTTGGCGTAGTCAATAAAGAAGAAGTAGATCTTTGCTCTTGGACTTGGGGTATCTCCTCAAAGTCTCTCCACTGCCCAGAATTCTCTTAGTTAACACAATACAACTAGAACATTTTCTCTATATTTTAAATTTTAAAAATACAAGGGCTAGTTTTAAACTAAAAATAGTAATATCTAACATTACATTACTTCAAAATACCATCATATTCCATTATGAGGAGAAAAGCACATTTTTGAAGATTAAAGAAATTCAAGTTGAAGTTTACTAGTGAAATAATTTAGAATAACTTTGCGGGGCTGCTGAATAAGAGGGCATGTGAAGAAAGACAATTTCCTTGGTTCAAACAGACAGATGCAAAGCTTTGTAAAAGTTACTTTGAAATATTTGGCTCCAAAAGTTTATTTTAATCCTTTATTATGTGTACAATGACTTTATTATATCTTAAGTTTTTATTTTATAAAGACTTTTCTTAAGTGTGTGCGTGACCCTTCACGTATTCTCTAGAAAATTTAGAAGCATACTTATAGATTAAATTTTTAGACTCCATTTTTGAAGCTGTGGAAAATAGACTCTAACTCCTTTTTCCTTTTTTTTTTTTTTAGTTCAAGTTCATATTCTCTGTTCAAACCTATGATAATATTGAGAAAATGATATTAACTAATGTCAAGCAAGATTTTTTGCTTTAGAGAAGCATTTAACTTCATCATATTCAATTTGACCATCTATTTTGCTATTTGAATTGGCTCTAAGGTCACCTGATAAACTTCTAGTTTCTATAGACACAAATTTACTTGTTTTCTATATTTCCATACCTTATGTTCCCCAAATTACACTTCATATTTATATTTTGCCTGCTGTATGTAAACAAGGTTTTGAAAATAAATATATAGAGATTGTAGAATTAGCCTGTTATTCCAAAATCAATAATAATGGAAAGGCATGCTGAAAGTCTATAATAATAATAACTGTTCTAAAAAATATTACTGTTTGAATCTTATTCACTAAGTAAATGATTCAACATTTTAAAAGCACTTATTATATTTCCTGCAGTGTAAAAATTTGTAAAGGGATATAAAATTTATGGGAGAATTTCCTTGGTGGTTTACACAGTAAAGAACGTGCCTGCAATGCAAGAGACCTGGGTTTGATACCTGGGTCAGGAAGATCTCCTAGAGAAGGAAATGGCAACCCACTCCAGTATTCTTGCCTGGAAAATCCCATGGACAGAGGAGCCTGGTGAGCCCCAGTTCATGGGGTTACAAAGAGTCAGATATGACTGAGCGATTGACACTTCTACATTAAATACATAGGGAATATGGTCATTATATGATAACCCATGAATTAAAGAAGAATGAAAATATTCTTTGTTAGAGTGCCCAGTTCAGTTCAGTTCAGCTGCTCAGTCGTGTCTGACTCTTTGTGACCCCATGAATCGCAGCACGCCAGGCGTCCCTGTTAGAGGGTAAGAGTAGAGAAATAGTCACAGTAGGGATGAGTGATATTTGAGTTAGGCCATAAAGATTAATAGAACTTTATTAAGTATATATGAGGTGATAAAGGGAAATATGGCTAAAGAAAATAGTATTATTACATAGGAGATAATACTACAAAGAGACTTTGAAACTTAGGAAGTCCTTAATAACCCATCTAGAAAACAAACTGAGATTCTTCCTTCCCTCTAAGTTCACATACTCAGTTATGCAAAGATGCTTTTATTACTTCTCCATTTTCACTCTTGTGGTCCTAATATAGACCTTTATTATATTTATCAGTGGTTCTTAACTAAGTGGGTTTTGCCACCAAAAGGATATTTGGCAAGGTCTAGATACATTTTGACTTCCTTGGTGGTTCAGATGGTAAAGCGTCTGCCTACAATATGGAATACCCAGGTTCAATCCCTGGGTTGGGAAGATCTCCTGGAGAAGGAAATGGTGACCCACGTTAGTATTCTTGCCTGGAAAATCCCATGGATGGAGAAGTCTGGTAGGCTACAGTCCATGGGGTTGCAGAGAGTCAGACACGACGGAGCAACTTCACTTTCAGATACATTTTGGGGCTTCCCAAGTGGTGCTAGTGGTAAAGAACCTGCCTGCCAATGCAGGAGACAAAAGAGACATGGATTCCATCCCTGGATTGGGAATATCCCCTGGAGGAGGCATATTAACCTACTCCAGTATTCTTGCCTGGAGAATCCCATGGACAGAGGAGCCTCATGGGTTATGGTCTATAGGGTCACAAAGAGTCAGACATGACTGAAGCAACTTAGCATGCATGCAGATATATTTTTATATCTGCCAGAAGCAGAGTACTAATGGGATCTAGTGGACAGAGGCCAAGGATGATAGTAAATATCCTACAATCTCATAACAAAGAATTATCTGGCCTGAAATGTGAGCTGTGTCAAGGTAGAGAAACTCTAATATAGATTATAGGAAAAACTCCCTAACTTTATCCCTGCTTCATGGATTGCTTAAGGAGTGCAAAGAAATCATCTAGTCATGTCATACCACTACTGACTGAGTTTGAGTTGTCTAAGTATTACCCAGGAAAAGATATTTACTAGATTTATTAGTTACAAAATCTAGTGCTTAGGGTCAATAAAGAAATAACATCTGGAGACACCAATTAGATACGAAATAAGTGAAAAGGATATAGTTCAAAATGCAGAGATGGCTAAATTTCCTTGAGAAAAATTTTAAAAGGAAAAGAGAAAGTAAACAATATTTTATATTTAAGATGTGAATAAAGATAGACCAGACAATAAACACAAAACTGAGAACTATCAGGAAGGTAGAAGGAGAAGAAGTGGTCTTCATAAAGCATGTTATTTCAGTCACTGTCCACCGTCATGAACTTGGCTGCTATCCCCAACATATCCTTGCTTCCTATTAGGATGAGTATAAATTAGTATTAATAGCAATTCCACTTAATCCTTAACATGCATTTGTTACTTATCTTAATATTTTTAAGCTTCTGTTCATTCTAATTCTTAACAAAATCTTTAAAGCAAAAGAATCAAAGGGAGAACAACCAAATTCTTTCAAAATGTGAAATTAAGTGGTTACCGAATAGATGGAAAAACATATCAGTGGAAGCAAAATCCTGTTTTACTACTAACCCTCTCTTCACTTTCAGCTCTATCAATCCACCTCTTGCTATAGAAAAATTGATGAGGGAAGTAAAATGGCACTCTTTAATCAACCAATTCTGGTGTTGTTGTTATTCAGTAGCTAAATCATGTCCAACTCCTTGCAACCCCATGGACTGCAGCATGCCAGACCTCCCTGTCCCTCCCCATCTCCTGAAGTTTCCCCAAGTTCATGCCCATTACATCGGGGATGCTATCCAGCCATCTTATCCTCTGACCTTCTCTTCTCCTTCTGCCAGGACTTCTTTAAATTTCTGTCTAGATCAGCACAGAGGGCATCTTTTCTCACAGAAAAACAAATTGCCTTGGTAGAAGTTGGACTTAAACATTTTCCAAAATGCAGTAGTTTTGGCATTTTAAAATTACCAGATGGTCACATTACACATGCTTATTATTAGTTGGATTTTTAAAAATCTTGAAGTGGCTGTGTTGTGTGAACAACGTTTTCAATATTTGTCCCCAACTTTTCCCAGGTGTGAGGGAAAAGCCTTTATTTGTATTAGATTCTGCCTCCATTAAAACACTGTTTAAATATTTTGACTCCATTGATCTGCTAAAACTATCAAATGATTTACTTAGTAAAATAAATATTCAATTCAGAAAATGAAATAGACCAATTACTGTGTGCAGTTTCATCCACATAATTAGAAGGCCTTAGATCACCCACTTAAGTGCTCAAACAGAAGTGGACTCTCTTTTCACTCTTGTGGTCATGTTCTCTTTGTATTGCTGAAGCTGTACCACATAAATATAGTCATTGAGAGGAAGAAAAAGCAAGAGAGATGCTAGCAAATTTTAAAATTAAGAGAAGCAAAAAACCTAGAATTGAAAAAATATTACACTTTTACTTGTTTGTTTATCCTGTCTATATCCCTCATTGCATTTATCCAAAGAGTGAGATGATTAAATAGCACCACCAAATCCATGGACATGAATTTGAGCAAACTCAGGGAGACAATGTAGAACAGAGGAGTCTTGCATGCTACAGTCCATGGAGTTGCAAAGAGTTGGACATGACTGAAAAACAACAAATCACACTATGCAGGTTTATGGCTGAATATGTGAAATGAGAATAATTTAAATATACTATATATTCATTCACTTATTTGTCACATATTTATTGACCACTTACTATATGCAAAGTACTAACCTTATCACTGTTTACATAGCTGCATTTACAGATATAAACAAGACAAGAAAGCTTTTTTTATTTTTTTTTTGAGCTGGAAGTCTCGAAAAAGAGAAATTGAAGAACCAATTACACAATTATTTTAATAAAATTCCAATAAATAATATTTGAGAAAATTGCTGGTTGCTATAAGAACATATACTACAGGGAAGGACTTAAGTCTAGAGGTTTGGATAAAGCTTTATCAGTGAGATCATGAATGAATTGAAATTTGATGATTTGTGACAGTACGGTAAATGAGCAAGGGGTAAAATTTCATCCCAGAAATAGGAAAAGATGACAGAATGTTCTTAGGTGGAAGGGAGCATGAATCATTTTGAGGAACGAATGTCATGAAAAATGAAAAATTTGAAATTCCTGACATTGAAAAATGTCAGGAAGAATGTAGGACAGAAAAGGAGCTGAGTTGGAGATTATGTAAAAATAAAATGAACAATGGTCAAATCATGTATATCCTTTTAATTCATGATAAGATGACAGATTTTATTCCATGTCAATGGAAACTGTTAAAGTTTTGAAACAGGATCCTGATGGGAGGAGTTAGTACTCCCATTGTGTACATGCTACTTTGGCTGCAGTAGAAAAGCAAGTTGAAGGAGTGAAGAATGCACTCAGGGAAACAACTGCATTTCCTTAGATAGAGAGTAGGTAGAAAGTTCTAGGCTGGTGTCAGTGGAGATACAAAAAGCAAAGAAATTTGAATATTAATATTTAGAGGCTAAAATAGGCAGAACTTGATAATGCATAGAATGCAGGCTGTGATGAAAGAAAGGTGGGGGAATTAGGACTTCAGGTTTACAGTTTGAAAAACTAGGTGTTTGAAAGTCCATAAAATGGGGGCCACTTTTCACTTTAAAATTAAATTAAAGAAGGAGCAGATTTGGTATAAACTTTGGGCAGTTTGAATTTGAAATACCAATTAAATATCCAAACACATGTGAGAAAGTATGTAGGACAACTTGTGGGATTTATATGCATTTAGTACATATCAATGAAACTAAACGTGTCAGTAGCTCAGTCCTGTCTGACTCTTTGGGACACTATGGACTGTACCCCACCAGCCTCCCCTGTCCATGGGATTTACCAGGAAAGAATACTGGAGTGGGTTGGCACTCCCTTCTCCAGGAGATTGTCCCAACCCAGGGATCAAACCCAGGTCTTCTGCATTGCAGGCAGATTCCTTACCGACTGAGCAACAGGAGCCCAATAGTAAATTAAGAAATGAATTCATGAATGAATAAATGAAGAAAACAACATGATATGTGTAAAAGAAGCAGAAAATACTTACTAGACAAAAGTGGAAAATGAACAGAAAAACTGAGTTATTTTCCAAAGCTCATCCAGAAACGTCAAGGAAAGAATTAAAATAAAATGGAAAAGAAGCACAAGCTTATATTAATTATGCTGAGACCGGTAGTTATTTATTTTTAAAACTGAAACACTTTTCTCTGAACTTATAATACATTTGAATTCATTGAAGTATTATTCATACACATATCTAAGTCAAATATATAATCTACCAAATGGTTTCTGGCATGTATTTTCCTTTCAGTATTTCTTCAGAACATACTATGAAAATACATGAGATAAATGGGGTTTACAAGGAAAGGCTTAGCAATTTTTTGGGTAAGTAAATCCAATCTTATTTATTTTGGATAAATAATAAGAAATGACCTAATTTAAAAACATGTCACGACTCACTTATTTGTTATATATATAGAGTATATTTTAATAGATCATATATAGAGTGTTTCTTTTATATTTCAATTGCATTTGTAAACAATGTTGTGCTTTATCAAATATTATTTCCTATTAGTTACATCTTACTTTTCTTTAGTTTGAATTATTGAATTCGCTATAGGAGATCATGTTTGGTTATAAGCTTTTAAGTATAGCGACATATATATTTCAATTTAAATGAAAGCTTTCTCCAAGTTTACAATCAACCATTTCCCTTCATAACTGAATTTACTGGAAACAGGGAGCATGTTGGTAGTACATTTCAATGATTTAAAGTCCTTTAATGGAGGAAAATTGCATTTTAGCTTTGAGAAATGTTTATTTTCATGAATAAAAACATTCTTATATTAATAGATCATGAGGTAGTCATTTTGTGGTACATTTTTAGATTTGAAATTATTTTTGAGTGAAGACAATGGTTAAATCTAAATCCCCAATTACAATGATAGAGTGAACATCAGAGTTATTGCATTTAATATCCTTTGATAATTAGGTTGTGTTGAAGAAATATAATTAAAAACAGAATCTTCCAAAATTAAAACTTCTCCACAAAGAAAGAAGAGAAAGAAAATAAATGAGTATGTGATGTATATCACAGACAATCTACCAAATAGATTGCAGAAATAAACTAGCTGTATCTTTTTATACAGCTAATCATATACTCCCTATTACATAAATAGTAACAAGATAAACAACAACTAGGCCTCTGGTAAGAGACTTGACAGCAGTATTTTCCTACCAAGTTCATCCCAAACTCAGTTGGTGATGGTGTGACCATGTGTGTAACGTGTATAATCAAGTGAAAATATAAACATCTTATATCCTTATGGCAAAGTGAATTCCTAACCTGGAGTGAGGCACCCATTAATGTAAGGTTCCTACCCTTCCATAGAAATCAGATACAGCTGATGTCTTCCTTGACAATTACGTCTCAAAGAGATAATTCCCATATCTTGAGAAATTTCATTTGTGCTCAGTCATGTCTGACTCCTTTTGACCCCATTACCATAGCCTGCCAGGCTCCTCTGTCCATGGGATTTTCCAGGCAAGAATACTGAACTGAGTTGCCATTTCCTCTCCAGGGGATCTTCCTGACCCTAGGGATAGAAACTGTGATTCCTGCATCTCCTGCATTGCAAGATGGATTCTTTACCACTAAGCCACCTGGGAAGCCCTGAGAAAGATATTTCTGGGTCTTAAAGCTGGTAAGACACTTGAAAGTGAAAGTAAAGTCTCTCAGTCGTGTCCTACTCTTGGGACCTGATGGACTATAGCCTCCCAGACTCCTCTGTCCATAAAATCTGCCAGGCCAGAATACTGGAGTGGGTAGCCATTCCCTTCTCTGGGGGATCTTCCAAACCCAGGGATCGAACCCATGTCTCTCTCACTGCAGGTGAATTCTTACCATCTGAGCCACTGGAAACCCAAGAATGCTAGAGTTGGTAACCTATCCCTTATTCAGGGGATCTTCCCCACCCAGGAATCAAACAGGGTCTCCTGAATTGCAGGTGTTTTTGTTTGTTTTTACCAACTAAGCTACCAGGGCAAGATGCTTAATTAGCTTTAAAACAATTTGTATACATTTCAAAGAGACATGCAAAAAAGCTTATAATTGCAAGTTTTTTTAAGCAAATGCTCTAAGAAGAGAGAAGTGTGGTTGAAGGAGTTTCTTCTCTGTTTATAACATAAAGAATTGTCACTCATTTTTAATTCTTATTCACCTTTACCAACTCCTCCCTGTTTTCCCATAACTGGCAACAATGTTATAATTATGTTTATTGCTGTTTCTACCATTCTCTGGGGGAATTACAGCCATATAATAGCCAGAAAGTCCCTGCTGCTGCTGCTAAGTTGACTCAGTTGTGTCCAACTCTGTGCGACCCCATAGACGGCAGCCCATGAGGCTCCCCCATCCCTGGGATTCTCCAGGCAAGAACACTGGAGTGGGTTGCCATTTCCTTCTCCAATGCATGAAAGTGAAAATTGAAAGTGAAGACACTCAGTCGTATCCGACTTCTAGCGACCCCATGGACTGCAGCCCACCAGGCTTTTCCATCCATGGGATTTTCCAGGCAAGAGTACTGGAGTAGGTTGCCATTGCCTTCTCTGAGAAAGTCCTAGTGAAACATAAAGCAAAGTAATTGTCAAAATTGTGATGGAATAGCAGAATTACTGATATTTTGGAAGTCAGTACATTATTTGTCTTTGGGAAATAACCTTTGACTACATAATACCACTGGCAAATGTTAAAAAAAATTCTTAGTAAATCTGGATCCTGATAGTCTAAATTTTAGTGAAGTTTTTATGGCAAGTCATAATAAATTTTCCCTGAGTTTTAGAGAATTATATAAGTACCATAACATTTATATGACTCTAGGCCCTTTACTATTGTTCTATCTTCACCAATAATTTTCCCTAGATATGAAAAACAATGACATTCATGGCCATCATCTAGTATAGAAATCTTATTATGAAGCAGACATTGAAAGGTAGAGAATGGAATTCTAGTGTTTACTGTATATAAGTCTTGAGAACAAATCCATGCTTTGGGCCTTTCCTTGGGTTCTGAATTGATAGCTATACTATTATAAAAGTTAACTAAATATCCTTGAATAATGGGGATTAATATTTATTTATCAACTTATACTGGGACTGGAGAGAAATTGCGTCTTGAAATTAATCGTGTAACATTAGACCTGTCTTTTGCAGTTAATATATTATAATTCCAGATTTCTGTTTTTCTATTAATTAGAATTTTTGCATCATTTTCCCAATCAAAACCTGTTAAAATACTCTTGTTTCACATTTCTGGATTGAGTACCTAGAGGCATATTAGTTACTTTTACTTCATTATCAAAAATTACTAATGCAGATGGTCTCTATTTTACTCTGTCATACTTACACTGGCAGGACAGTTTAGAGCTGATGGGAAATGAGGTTGTGGGAATCTGGGGGGAGAGAAAGAAAATGAAAGAAACTGGAAGGACAGAAATAAAACAAAACATAATGAATAATTTTTGTTTTCTAGTAAACTGTGATCCTTAGAGTAACAAATAAGCTCACTATGACTACAACAGCAAGACAGTCTAAGAGAAAAGGAATGTTCTTTCTGGAACACTTGTTTTCATTCAAGTTCAGTACTGGTATCAGTTACTCTTAAAAACTCAAGTTTCACATCCTTTGTGGAACCGCAGTTCAGTCCTGTGGTGCCGGCTTCATATGGGAAGCATGAATCTGTCTGAGTTTTTGTTAGCTCTGAGAACTGAATGGATGATCAGTAACACTTGAAAGGGCTCTTCCCAACAGGGTGACTGTCTTTCTTACAGAGCACCTATGTGTAGATGAAATAACCCTTTCCATAGGGACAAGTCCTTCTGGATCCTTATGGCTTTAAGTCTCAAAATTTCTAGGGAAGAAAGAGGCCCTTTTAAGTATTGAATATGCTTGTGATTATGAGAGGATTCACTAAAACCCAGTAGAGGGCATAATCTCAAACGTGAATTCATGGGGCCTGCCAAACCATACATTCAAAGAGGGATTCTGTGTTTGTGTTCAGTGGTCATTCTAGCAAAGCTAGTGGTGAAACTCTGGGCCATTTCAATCAGTTAGACAGATGAATCTTAGCCAATGAACTTTTTTTAAAAGTTTGATTCCACCATTCTACTTCTCTACAGAACTGATAGACTTATGGAAATATGTATAAATATAACTTTAAGAAATCTGCAAACATTTGCATAATTCCTAGACAACAGTAGAAATAACATGCCTTTCATTATCTGATTCAAATGCTCTATGGGGTCCTGTGGGGCCCTCACAGGCACAAAAGCCTTTTGGTGTCCCCTGTTTCTTGTTCTTAGGACAGTCTATCAGCCTCCTAGACCTTCCCTGAGTGCCAAAGGGGAGGATTCAAATACTGATTAAGAGAGTAAAGGAATGAGGAAAGAAGCAGTAGTGCACTGATTGGGAACTTGGTCTAGTTCCTCCTCAAGGAACGTGCATAACAATTTGATACATATCTCTAAGTTCTTCCACAGGAACCGAGGCCCTGACAAAGGTGGAGGACAACTTCAGGCTGAACATAAGCACTAGACCCCAATACTCATAAGAACAAGAAGGCTCATGATTGATATTCTTGGACTATCTCTGCTACCTCACCACCAACCAATCAGAGGGGGGTTACACACCTTGCAGCCTTATGCTCAAAACCCAAATTTTGCCTATAAAAACTTATTTTCTGGAACCCATGGAGAAATGTGGATCTTTTGAGCATAAGTCCCCTGTTCTCTTTGCAATAAACTTTCTCTGCTCCAAACTTCCATGTTTGGTTTGTTTGGCCTGTGTTCTGAGCACACAAATGGGTTCAATGACAATATTCCAAAAGTGAAAATTTTAGTTATTAGGAGAATCTTTACTACTGACTGAACATTGGTTTTCCTGTTTTGTTTTGAAATAGGGAAGTATTCATATAATCCAGACATTGTTTTCTTGGGCTCCAAAATCACTGCAGATGGTAACTTAAGCCATAAAATTAAAAGATACTTGCTCCTTGGAAGAAAAGCTATGACCAACCTAGACAGTGTATTAAAACCCTTTAATACATTTAAAGTAATTTAAAACATTACTTTACTGACAAAGGCCCGTCTAGTCAAAGCTATGGTTTTTCCAGTAGTCATGTATGGATGTGAGAGTTGGACCATAAAGAAAGCTGAGCACTGAAGAATTGATGCCTTTGAACTGTGGTGTTGGAGAAGACTCTTGAGAGTCCCTTGGACTGCAAGGAGATCAAACCAGTCCATTCTAAAAGAAATCAGTCCTGAATATTCAATTGAAGGACTGATGCTGAAGCTGAAGCTAGAATACTTTGGCTACCTGATGCAAAGAGCTGGCTCATTAGAAAAGACTCTAATGTTTGAAAGATTGAACGCAGGAGGAGAAGGGGATGGCAGAGGATGAGATTGTTGGATAGCATCACCAACTCAATGGACATGAGTTTGAGGAAGTTCCAGGAGATGGTGAAGGACAGGGAACCTGGCATGCTGCAGTCCATGGGGTCGCAAAGATTCAGACACAACCGAGCAACTGAACTGAAACAAACTTTCTTATTTTTACATGTGTTAATTACATGGAATCCACATGCCACCAGGTTCATGGTGAAGTTGGTCAGAGAGAACTTCCTGTTCTTATCATGGGAGTAGCCTAGAAAGAATTTTACTGAAAGAAATCTCTTTAATGTGTTTTGAAATTTTTAATTTTTTGGCAGTCACAATAAAAGTCTTAGTGACTTAAAAACTCATCTTTTATTAAGATTGTTTTGTTGATGACACAACACTAATCAAGCTGTGATACAGGAATTGTTTTTTAGGTAATTCCTATAGTCCAGTCAAATTTCTTCTAGCCCTTTTTATAATCCATTTGTCTATTTTTTTATGAAGCATATTTTTGAAAAATGGAAATAACTATCTTATTGTAATAAAAGTAACTAGCTCAGCTGGTAAAGAATCCGCTTGCAATGCAGGAGATACCAGTTCAATTCTTGGGTTGGGAAGAAGGGGTAGGCTACTCACTCTAGTATTCTTGGACTTCCCTGGTGGCTCAGCTGGTAAAGAATTTGCCTATAATGTGGGAGACCTGAGTTTTCTTGCCAGTATTCTTGGCAAGAATACTTTGCTCCAGTATTCTTGCCTGGAGAACACCCATGGCAGAGGAGCCTCCTGTGCTACATACGGCCCATGGAGTGTCAAAGAGTCCGACATGACTAAGCATGGCATGCTTTAACAACAGCTTTTACAGTTTCTGCGCAAAGTAAACACTGTTAAATATGTAAATCAGAGCATCAGATAAAGGTTAAAGTTTAGAATATCCAAATGTTAAAATTCCCCAAATTTGGAATCCTCCAAACTGGGAGAAAGTTTAGTTCAATTCAGTCACTTTTTCACTCTCCTCTGGGAGAAAGTTCCTATTGAACTGGGAGAAAGGTGGTAGTCAATTTTATGTTTCAAAAGCCTCTTCAAATTCTTGGGACCAAAGCAGAAATCTGGAAAATTATCATGTAAAGCAGTGATTTTTCCTACTCTACAAAAGCTGCAATCACTATATAATAATGTACGTGTCCCAGAATTGTCTAGTTTTTTCACTGTTAGTAGTTTATTGTAACTGCAAAGTGAGCTGACTTCTAGATTGTGTCATTCTATGGCCTGTAGCTGACAATAGATGCCCTTGGATAAGCAATACTACAATTTGCCTAATGGGTCTTTGTGCTTCTGCGAAGCAGAGAAATGTCACAAAGCTCAAGTGTCAATTTTGCATTTTTCTCTAATTTCTGAGACTACCAGAAAGTTATCTAAATTTGAATAATTATAGATCCCTCTGGGGGACAACCTTTCACTAGGTCTTTGTTTGTGTGTTTATTTGTAAATAACTAGAGAAAATAAGATAACCCTGTATCATAAATATTGGACTTCTTCATAAGGAAAAGAAAACAAGAATGTATAGTCATATGCTAGAGGATCAGAAAAAGAGAAAAGGAAGGAAGGAAAGAAAGATAAAAAAGAGGGAGGAAGGAAGAAAGACATAGATTAATTACAGAGAAAACTTTGTAGATAATAGTACTGAAGCCAAAAGAGTTGCAGGATTAGACACTATAGAGATTAATGATACTACAGATTATTCACTTCTCAAATCTATATAAGGGTCATCTTTATCAAATTTCTCTTTCTTCTTTATTGGGAGTTTGGGGGTATTACAGAATGAGTGCCCTTATAAAATGTAGCCCAAATTTTTCTAAATTTTTATGTGATTTTATTATTTTTAATTAAGCCACTAACAAAGAATACTGTTTTACATATGACCATGACTTATCATCCCAAAGCTCTTTCAATTGGTTCTATATCGCAAATGAAACTAGTATCATTATTCCATAGGGCCTAAGTGATACATCAATATATTTCACATTGGGATGCTCTTCCAGCCTTTGATGACTGCCAGTCTTTCCATCTGGAGAAGGAAATGGCAACCCACTCCAGTATTCTTGCCTGTAGAATTCAATGGACAGAGGAGGCTGGCGGGCTATAGTCCATGGGGTCACAAAGAGTCCGACACGACTGAGAGAATAACACACACTCTCTCCATACCCTTTTTCTTTCAGAAGGTGTATGGTAGCTAAGTAAAATGCTTTTTCTTATGATGCTCCACTGTCTGCTCTTTCAAAGTACAGAATATGATAAGCTTTCTGACAGTAGGTCTGTACCCAGTAGATTTACAGGAGAATCACAAGAAAGTAAGAAGGCATGTTCCTCAGTCCTGGGACCAACCTATATGGGAACTAAGGAGGAAACAGAACAAGAATGAAAAGGAGCATAGCAAATGTGAAATTCACATTAATACTTTCTTTACCAAATGGAAAGTGAGAAATTCTTGAGAAAACTGCATATTAAGAAGAACAAATATCACCAGTTTCCACCTATGAGATCTTTAAATCTATCTACTTTAAGTGGTTTGCCACTTATCCCCTAGCCTTCTGGGCTTCTCTGATTCCCTTGTTCTTGTATACTTCAGTGTCTCTTTCTACAGTCTGTCTTTCCATATTCTGGTTTCTTGTAAAAACAGCATACATTTTTCATTCTTCCTTTATTCTCTTTGTCGGTAGGCCAGAGCAAGGATTGTTTATTCCCTTCAGTGAAGAGTTCTGAGCAGCCAACCCAACAATCTTTGATTTCTTCCTTGTCTTTGCTGCTGCTGCTGCTAAATTGCTTCAGTCATGTCCAACCCTGTGTGATCCCATAGACTGCAGCCCACCAGGCTCCGCCGTCCCTGGGATAGTATCCCAAAATGGAGCAGCTGCTGCTAAAATCTGAGGACAAGTCTGCCTTTGCCATCCTATCCTCTTCACCTTAACTTGAGTTTTTAGAGTCTCCATAAAAGCCAAGATAAAGGTGGCTAGGGTTAGAGGGCTATTTTAATCTGCCTTTGGATCCATGCCAATAAATTTTGTGACCACCTCAACAAGCCACTGATGGAAATCAGCTGAAAATAGCCCCACTTTCTGCATACAGCACTACAGCTTCTCCCAACTCATAGCAATAAGGCTTTAAGTACATGTTTTAGCCACCACTTTCACTGGGTCTTTAACACCTTCAGATCTTCCACACTTGTGTGAGTGACAGATAATTGTCTTTCCCTGGTCACCATAACTCCTTGATGTGGTGATCAGTGGAACTCCAACATTCTTTCTCCAACAAAGGAGCAAAATTGGCTGGTTGCAGAGATCCATGAGGTAGCTGATATGTATCTCCATGTGCAGGGCAGTAAATTGAAAACAGGCATTGGAGCACTGTAAGCTTGTAGGGCATGGGGGAGAGAAGCTTTTAAATGAGCAACATCAGCTGATGAGGAAGGTATGGGAATGACTCAGGAGTCCTCGGGAAGCTTCTCAATGGCATTATCTTCACAAGTGATCCAAATAGAAAGGGCTTTTCTTTTTAAAATGTATTCATTAAAAAAAACATTGTTTATTTAGTTTATTTTTGGCTGTGGTGGGTCTTCATAGCTTTGTGCACGCTTCCTCTAGTTGCAGTGAGTGGGGCTTCCTTTTTGTTGCCAGGCACAGGCTTCGCGTTGTGGTGGCTTCTCTTCTGTGGAACATAGGCTCTAATCATGCAGGTTTCAGTAGTTTCAGCATATGGACTTCATAGTTGGGACTTCCAGGCTCTAGAGTGCGTGGAGTCCAATAGTTGTAGTGCACAGACTCAGCTGCTTCATAGCATGTGGAATCCTTCTTGATAGGGGATGGAATCTGCATTCCCTGCACTGCAGGCAGACTCCCATTCACTGAGCCACCGTGGAAGTCCAGGAAGGGCTTTTTGAGACCAGAAAGGTGTAAATTATGTGACATTTGGGTTTTTATCCTGTGTTGACATTCATCTGATTGACATCTCATTTCTTTTTTTTTTTTTTTTCCAAATAACTATTGCTGCTATTTTTCCACTTATTGCCTTCATAGGGAACAGTCCTTCATCCAAGTTCAAAATTCTTCCCTGATCAGGTCTCCTTATCACATCTGCTCTCCTAGCTTTTCGTATAGGGATAATAAGGAAGTGGAATCTGAGCTAAGCTAGTGGTATTCACACCTGCGTCCTCAAAAAAGAGCAGATTACAAGCTAATGAAGTTCTGGCCTCATCACTCTTCTCAGGAAAAATGAAACTCTCATATCCTTACAACAAGAGGTGGTTTTACAGGTTAGAGTGAGGCACCCCACCAAGTAACTTCTACCCTCCCGCAGAAACTAAGATTAGGGGGGCTATATGCCTATGATCACCTTCCAGAGAGATGGTACTGAATTCTTTAAGAAAGACATCATTCTTCATCATTATCATCATATTTTCTGAGCATTAGATAGTTTTTGTGCCTTTGGCTCTTGACCCATAAATTTTGTGGCTTTGCATCTACGGGAATGATAATAAATATACTATTACTCTCACTATAAAGATGAAACAGAAATATGCTTTATTTATTTAACCCAGTATCACAAACCAGTTCTTGATAGGGTAGTTGATAATTTTTCTAGGTCTAAGATGTCCTTACATCTTCTGTGCTAAGCTTCACAGTATTTCAGTTTTTGTCACTGTGTAAGAATATTGATCCCCTATTGATATCCTAGGCTGTAATATTTTAGATGCACAATATTTAAGTGCTTTTTCTTCATTAAGTTTCTACATATAAAGTTGGAATGAATATTTATTTCAAACATACACCTGTGGGAATGTGGTTATTACAGAAGTAAAATCTAAAGAGATTCCTAGGTAGTTCATTAGACTACCCAAATGAGAAAGTAGCTGGCTATTAGTCTGTATAAGACTGTGCATCCTATTTGTTTCATGAGAAGTAGAACATAATGTGAAAAGGCTATATGGATATCAATTCAAACATCAAAGACAGAAGCACACACCGGTATCATTCACAGGCATAACACAGGAAATGTCTTGAACATTTAAACAAATGAGACTAGAAATGTAGGAGATAGGAAGAATCAAAGAAAAGCAGGCCCCAGCAAGGGCCACAAAAGAAATTTATAATTATTGATAAACTGGATGCTATAAGACATGAGACTCTTGGAACAAGTACAGAGGGAAGAGTTCATTGTCTTGAAAACAAGATATGATCCTGTGGTCAGAAAACTGACCCCAGACTATTTCTCAGCTGGCATCTCAGAGTCACACATTTTACGTATCTGGTGGAAAATCTATAGATAAGAATATTAGTCTTAGTTTCTGATTTGTTATTGATTCAGTTCAGTTCAGTTCAGTTCAGTTCAGTTGCTCAGTCGTGTCCGACTCTTCGAGACCCCATGAATCGCAGCACGCCAGGCCTCCCTGTCCATCACCAACTCCCGGAGTTCACTCAGACTCACGTCCATCGAGTCAGCGACGCCATCCAGCCATCTCATCCTCTGTCGTCCCCTTCTCCTCCTGCCCCCAATCCCTCCCAGCATCAGAGTCTTTTCCAATGAGTCAACTCTTCGCATGAGTTGCCAAAATACTGGAGCTTCAGCTTCAGCATCATTCCTTCCAAAGAAATCCCAGGGCTGATCTCCTTCAGAATGGACTGGTTGGATCTCCTTGCAGTCCAAGGAACTCTCAAGAGTCTTCTCCAACACCACAGTTCAAAAGCATCAATTCTTCGGTGCCCAGCCTTCTTCACAGTCCAACTTGATTATTGTTTCTTAATTACTCAATGGTTAACGATCATTTTGTTCTTTGGTCTTGAAGGCCACATGAGTTATAGTTTAACTCCCCACATATTCTTTCATTCACGGCTGAGAGTATAATAAAGCTGCTTGGATTCAGTTTCAGCACCTTCACCTTGGAGCAGTGATGGTCCCCGATCCTCGCTTTTCACTGAATTCTTGTGTCTTGTTTCTCATTCTCTCGCCGTATCACGCTTTCGGAAACCCTGCTTGTCGAGCTGGTCTCGACAGGAAGCACATTTTGCAGTTTCTACCAACATGTTTGTATTTTATATTAACAATCATCCTGTATTCTGACAGATTTGTACTGCTAATTTGATAATAATTGTAAGAAGAGAGAGTTCCTTGCATGTGTTATCAATTCCAAGGAAGTAGGACACTATGCACCAAGTTACCAATCTTAGGGAAGGATTCAACTGACATGGGAGAATAGCAAAGATCATCACAATGCTAGCCACCAAGAAAAATAAGTCCAAGCCCTTCTGCCATTGCATCTTGGTATCATTCACTAAGAAGAACAAAACACAGTCAAGCACTAGATGCAATAATGCTTTACTTACATAGAGAAGTATGGTCATCTCCAATAGTGAGCTTCAGTCCTCTATGGACAGCCAGTCTCTCAGTGGCGGAAGCAGGACAATTTCTCGACTTACACACTTCTCTGGCCTCAGTAGGAAGGACTCTGTCCCTCCCCTGAAGAAGGTAGATGTAATAGTAGGGTTGGTGAGGTGCTATGCAAGCTTTAAGACTCGAGCCACATTAATTGAACTTGAAACAAGGGAAGATATCAATAACTCCATCCAAGGGGATTGCATTCCAGATGGTGATAGTGGTAAAAGAATCTACCCGCAGTGAAGGAGACATGAGTTTGACCCTTGGGTCATGAAGATTCTCTTGAATAAATTTAGGCTTCCCAGGTAGCACTGGTAGTAAAGAATCTGCCTGCCAATACAGGAGACACAAGAGATGTGGGGTCTATTCCTGTGTTGGGAAGATCCCCTGGAGTATAAAATGGCAACCCACTCCAGTTTTCTTGCCTGGAAAATTCCATTGACAGAGAAGCCTGGTGGGCTACAGCCCACAGGTTCACAAAGAGTCAGACATGACTGAGCGTGTTCACATATGCACACACATATGCACACGCATGGTGATAAGGTGGCTCAGGCTATACAGGCTCTTAATCTCTTGTTAAGAAAGTGCTCCAAGCCCAAGGCCCATTCTCAAGCAGCCAGTTGGAGTAGAAAGACTGCATGTACAAGACTGCCTTTTCCTGTAATAATAATCAGATTTATTGTGTCTCTGTGTGTGTGTTAGTTGCTTGGTCATGTCCAATTATTTGTCTGACCCTGTGGACTATAGCCTGAGACAGTCTTCTGTTCATAGATTTTTCCAGGCAAGAATACCGGAGCAGGTAGCCATTCCCTTCTCCAGGGGGTCTTCCTGACCCAGGGATTGAACCTAGGTCTCCTGAGTTGTAGGCAGATATTTTACCATCTGGGCCACCAGGTAAGTCTTATCTTTAAGAAGTCCAAATTTATATAATTGATTCATAAATTCCCAACAATTCAAATTTGGTCTACCATTTGTTCCTGTAAAAATGAGGAGCCTTTGCTCCTGTCATTATATTGCTACTCATCAAAAAAAACTAAATGTAGTTTTGTACTCCACAGAATATAAGTAAATGTGGACAGCTAAAATTGAGAAATAGCTTGTCATTTGTTATTATTCAGCAGGATTCATGTTTATTTTCAATTTATGTTTGTTTTGTTTCTACATAGTATTATATTGTAAAATACAAATAATTACCAACAAAAACACAGCACATAGAATATTTGTGTTGCTGTAAATCTGAGACAAATGTTAAATAAGCTAGATTCAAAAAGAAGTAATTCAAAAATGAAAAAAAAATAAGTAATGAAAAGCATTTGGCTAATCATTAGGAATTGGATAAATAACCAGGTTGCTATAATGACAAATTAGAAAAATAATTATAAACAAACCCACAGATATATTGTGTGCATGAGAATAAAAAAACAGAGTAGTCAACAAGATACATACAGACACACACACCAGGTAGCAGTCTGGTTTAGGGTTGTATGCCAAGTTGTAGCTTTAAGAAACTCAAGAACTTTCCATTTGTTTGTTCTATCATCTCCAGGATTTGCCTTTGTCCAATAATTAAGGTCTCTCATCATTACTTTAGCATTCCCACATGCAGGTTGGGGAAAAATCTGCTTCTTTTTTTTAGAAAGCCTGACTTACAAGTTTCAAACATCATTTGTGCTTATAATGTGCTTATAATCCTTCAACCAGAATCTTGTCAAATGGCCACACCTAGTTCAGGAGAGCCTGGGAAATGAATAGTTTAGCTGCTCTGCCATATTCCACTTTAGTCTTAATTTCTGCAGAAGAAAGCAAAAAAGGACCTTGGGAGGGCAACTAGCTGCCTGTGGATCTCTCTGTAAAATGATCCTTCTTTCTTGTTGTTACTTGGAGTGCTACATGGACACTATTTTTCTAAAGTATGAAACAGTAAATCAGGAACCATGGAGAAGTTACACGCTTTAGATGTTCTGATTCTCTCAATCAATCAAAAGGAAAACTATGAAAAAATAAAATGTTAAATGAGATTCATAACATTTTTAACATAGGATTGAAAGCAATCAAACATCCAACAATAGGGAATGTTCATATGTCATCTGATACATAATAGAGACACAATGTACTGTAGTGGAAGGGTTAGCACTTCAGATTATATATAAATCTTATACAATTCTAGCTCATTCATTCAGTTTTGTGACTCAGTCAATTCAGTATTCACTGACTCTAAGCTTCTTTATTTGAAAAAGAGGATGACAGCTTTAGTGTGAATATTAATAATGTTGATGTTGTCAAGAATCTGATGAAATATGTGTGTGGAACACACTTTCAAGGAGATTCAATCAGTCCATTCTAAAGGAGATCAGCCCTGGGATTTCTTTGGAAGGAATGATGCTAAAGCTGAAACTCCAGTACTTTGGCCACCTCATGCAAAGAGTTGACTCATTGGAAAAGACTGATGCTGGGAGGGATTGGGGCAGGAGGAGAAGGGGACGACAAAGGATGAGATGGTTGGATGGCATCACTGACTCGATGGACGTGAGTCTGAGTGAACTCCGGGAGTTGGTGATGGACAGCGAGGCCTGGGCGTGCTGCGATTCATGGGGTCGCAAAGAGCCGGACACGACTAACCGACTGAACTGAACTGAACTGAATGTTGAGAGAAATGTATTTTAAATAAAAACTCATTTGAGTTAAATTTTCTAAATAATGCATGGAATATGAGAAAAAAGGGATATATATATATATATACACATATATATATACATATACATAATTTACAAAACATAAATTATATTGATTCTAGATATTATATTGGAGAAAGCAATGGCACCCCACTCCAGTACTCTTGCCTGGAAAAATTCCATGGATGGAAGAACCTGGTAGGCTGCAGTCCGTGGGGTCGCTAAGAGTTGGACACGACTGAATGACTTTACTTTGACTTTTCACTTTCATTGCACTGGAGAAGGAAATGGCAACCCACTCTGGTATTCTTGCCTAGAGAATCCCAGGGATGGGGAGCCTAGTGGGTTGCCGTCTATGGGGTCCGCACAGAGTCGGACACAACTGAAGAGACTTAGCAGCAGCAGCAGCAGATATTATATTGTTTCTAGAAAATAAAATAGTGAACATGGTATTAGTTTTAGATTACTGGTTCTACATAGTGAGATTACAGGCAATTAGTTTTCCTTCCCTAATTTTCTACATTTTTGAAAAAGGGAAAAGTAATTTTTTATAAAATTATAGAACAGAAATTATTTCCTTTTAGTAACTATGCTTTTCTAATTTAGATTTATTTTAATTTCTTTGGACTAATCTGATATTTGTTGTTCATTTTACTATTTAGAAATTAAGAATTTAAAAATAACTCCTCAGAAAATAAAATGTTTAGATTACATTGTTATTTTTTAATATAGAGACACAACAATTTACATACCTTTTAAATGCAGTTGGCAAAGATAGAAACGACTAGGTGAAGATGCACCAGATTTTTTAAAACAAGTGATCATATCTGGTTGGTGAAGTTTTTCTATGTGCTACTGTTCTATATAATGTGCATGTTTCTACTAAGCATGTATCACTTAATTTAAAAATAATCACAATAAACTTTTTAAATCAAGAAATTTATAAGGAAGATGTTTAAAAATGATTAGGACCATCAGTGAGGTAGTGTTTCTCTCCATTTCTGGGAGTTTAGATTAACAATTTCATTATAATTTATGTTTGAATTGGTGGCTATTCAACATGAGTAAAAGTTTTACATTTCAAGTCATAATATTTTAAAGTATGAGTAGTCAAATTCATATTATAAAAAAATAAATTTCTTATACTGGTAGTATTTCTATAAAGTAATGTGTATAGGGAGTTTCCATCATTCTGCTTTTGCTTGAGCTGAAAAGAGTGTTTACAGGGAGAGTAGAACAAAGATTTTGCTATACTTTGGCTTTCATACACACTATTATTTTACCATCACAAATCTCCTGACTTGGGCAGAAGTTCTAGATATATACTATATCCATTTAGTAGACATTTAAATGAGGCATTTTTCTTTTCTGATCAAGCTTTGGTTTTTAAAAAAAAATAAAGATATATATGCTCTGCTGCTGCTGCTGCTGCTGCTGCTAAGTTGCTTTAGTCGTGTCTGACTCTGTGCAACCCCATGGACTGCAGCCTACCAGACTTCTCCGTCCATGGGGTTCTCCAGGCAAGAACACTGGAGTGGGTTGCCATTTCCTTCTCCAGTGCATGAAAGTGGAAAGTGAAGTGAAGTCGCTCAGTCGTGTCTGACTCTTAGCGACCCCATGGACTGCAGCCTACCAGGTTCCTCCATCCATGGGATTTTTCCGGGCAACAGTACTGGAGTGGGGTGCCATTGCCTTCTCCCATATATGCTCTAATTAGGTACAAATACATGACTCAGAAAAATGCACTTTAAAAAGGGGAATGATTTTCCAAACCCTGGAGCCTTTATTCAAGAATCATCTTTCACTCAATTATTGTATCCTAAAGCTCTTTTGAGTCTTATTTGACTGAATTCTTAAATATGTGAAACCTGAAATTTCTAAGCATCTGAAGCATGGTTGCTTCTGAATCTTTCATTAGTGCCAATATAAAGTGTTTCCCATCAGAGCCCATGAGACTTTACAGTACTAATCTACTATTTCTTTCCTGATGCTTCCAGACACTGAAAGCTCCTAATTTGCAGTAATTAACCTCCAGAGAATAGCATTTCTCATTTATCCTAGGTAGCAGTCACATCTCTCTGTGTTCAGCATTGCAACTTCACAGACAGGTTTTTTTGGTCTGTATTTCAGGAGTCAGGTAAATTACACAGTAATAAACACTGAGGGTTTTTGTAGTAAAAGCCAAAATTATATGGACAGCACATGTCATGTGAAGAGGCAGTTTGCTGTGGAGGTCAAGAATAATGGCTTAGTGTTTACCTGATCCTATTTTACGTGATGTTATAGAAAGTTATATATGTGATGTTAAGAAAGTTATATAATCTTTCTTGCCTCAGTTTCTCTCTATATAACAATCTCATAAGATTGTTGTGAGAACTAAAGCAGTTAACATCTATAGGGTCCTTAGAATAGCATCCGGAGCACATACAAGTAAGTTCTAAATACTAATGACTATCATTGCAACAACAAGATTTCATTATAAAGTGGGGATATGGATAAATTAGTATTCAGAAGGAAAGAACTAAATAATAACATAATAACTCAATTAATTGTTTCTCTCTATATTTATATGGAGGATGTTTTGAAAGAGGAAAACACAAAGTTGATACAGAGGGTCAGGAACAAGAGGAGAAAGAAAATGTTTCTTACTCATTTCTTTAAAGAGAGGATAGAATACCTAGCATGCTTTAGTATGAACATGAATATACTTCATATTTTCATTAAAATCCTCCTTCCCTCCAGTTAGAACAAATTTTTGAATCAGTACAATTGGCATAAAATATCGCACGGTACATATGTGTTATGATAAATGATGCATAACATTTATTATTTTTCAGTAAAAATATATATTATAGTCAATGATATGATCACTATTTCCTTGAAGTGTAGATTTCACTAAGTTTAAACAAAGGTATATATTAACTAATATGATAAATTGATAACTTTTTCCAGCTTTATTGAGATACAATTGATATGTGTAAGCTTAAAATATACAACATGATGACTTGTTACACTATCTACTGCAAAATGATTACCACTATAGTGTTAGTTAACAAATCCATTAGCTTGCAAAATTACTATTTGTTTTTTGTCATGAAAACATTTAAGATTTGCTCTATAGCAACTTTCAAGTATATAATACAGTATTATTAACTATAATCACCACTCTGTGCACTATATCCCCACAACTTATCTTTAAAACTGGAAGTTTTCTACACTTCTGCTTTTTTTACTATGCCAAAGCCTTCAACTGTGTGGATCACAACAAACTGTGGAAAGCTCTTAAAGAGATGGGAATACCAGACTACATGACCTGCCTCCTGAGAAATCTGTATGCAGGTCAAGAAGCAACAGTTAGAACTGGACATGGAACAACAGACTGATTACAGATGGGGAAAGGAGTATTTCAAGGCTGTATATTTGTCACCCTGCTTTTTAATTTATATGCAGAGTACATCATGAGAAATGCTGGGCTGGATGAAGCACAAGCTAGAATCAAGATTGCTGGGAGATATATCAATAACCTCAGAT
>NW_020867161.1:0-44007 GCF_003369695.1 Bos indicus x Bos taurus
AAATGGATTTATCCATCACTAAACACAATTAATTGCATATTGGCCACTTTACGAATAGAGTTAGATAAAACGACTTAATCACAATTTTTAGGGGAAAATTATAAATAATTAACAAGCCTATGACTCTGATGAAAGAAAGTGAAATTCAGCACATTCAAGCAAACGATAATCAGATAAGGAAATTACTTACAAGGAATATTCCATTCTCGTAACTGATTCTCTCCCATATAGCAATATCTACTGGTTGTGCCTGCTATGTTTTAATATAGAACTATATATAATAAGCCTGGAAGTCAAGTTTAGCTACACAATTGAACACATGGCTAAATACCTCTATTACATATTAATATCTCTACTTCTCATTCTTACACATTAAAGAAAATTTTTAAAAGAAAGTGAAATATGCATTATAATGAAATCACTGAATTGATTTACACTCACTGTAGAATATATGTTGGACATAGCCATGAAGAATTACTTGTACATAGATTTGCCAAGTATAGCTATTTTCACTTGTATAGTTGCCTCAACCAGAAAGCCTTTGTTTCAAGAATATTTAAACTTTTGGTGAGGGTCTTATACAGTGAAACACCCAATCTAAACAACTCAACATACAGTATTACTTTGCTAGAGGTGCTATAACAAAATGCTATAGATTTTGTAGCTTAAACTGCATACAGTCATTTTTTCATAGTTCTGTAAACTAAAGTCCAAGATGCCAGCAGGGTTGGTTTCCTCTGAGGTCTCTCTCCTTGCCTTTCAAATGGCTGCCTTCTTGCTACATCTTCATATGATCATCCCTCTGTACATACATGTCCCTGCTATCTCTTCTTCTTCTTATAAGGACACCAGTGTCATTGATGTAAGGTCCCTCCCTAAGGGCTTTTTTTTTTAGCCTAATCACTCCTTTAAAGACTTAACCTCCAATATGCATACATTCTGAATTACTGGGCATTGGGAACATCAATTTTAGGGAAACACCACTTAGCCCACACACAAAGCAAAACAAGACCAAAACAAAATGCTTCTCTTCAATAGATCCCTAAATTTGCCCTGCAATTTCTTTAATCTCTGTAAAATTACATTTCTCAGAACACATTGTAATTGGTTTCTAGATATTAGCTGCATACCTCAATTAGACATACTCCTGTGAGACCTTGAAAGTAGAAGTGTAGTCGTGTAGGCTTTGGTTGTTTTCATCTTGTGGTGGTGGTTTAGTCACCAAGCCATGTCCTGTTCTTGTGACCCTATGGACTGTAGCCCACCAGCCCCCTCAGTCCATGGGATTCTCCAGGAAAGAATACTGAATGGGTTACCATTTCCTTCTCCAGGGGATCTTCCTGACCAAGGGATTGAACCTGGATCTCCTGCATTAGAGGCAGATTCTTCACTGACTGAGTTACTAGGGAAGCCCTTTTTAATCTTGTATGAAAGTTCATATATATGGGGGATTTTCTTGGGGTGTTGATTTTTCCAATAGTTATTCTATGTATTCCTGGATTCTTAATAAGACTTAAATAATCTATATATTCCTGTTAAGAACTTCGACACCCATTCTCCAATTTTCTGACAATTGTAGAGGCAATGACTTCTTATTCCTGACCTAAATCCAGAGTTGGTTCCAAATAGGACATCATCTGTAATGCATCAACTTGAGAATATTTCTGGAAATAATTCCAAGATATCAATCTAGAATTTGTTTCTTCAACCCTTTCTGTTATCTCAGAGGCACCTAATTGCCTGTATTAAAATTCTTCTTGCTTAAAATAGTTGAGTGGATTTATTTCCTGCCCTGAGTTCTCATTGATGTAATGTAAAACTCTTCACAATCTCTTTCTACAACTGTATTCTGCACTCTATCTGGAACATTCCTCTTTCTGTATTTATTTTGGCTTATATTTCTCTCTTCATCAACATTTAGATTGGGAAATTATTCTTCATATATACTTTTAATATCCCAATTACAATATCATAGCTGTAGCAGTTTATCTGGAATAAATAATTCCTCTTGTATTTTACAAACTCCTCTTCTAGAAACAAATGGAAACTGTTTAGAATGAGATTCTCCTGGACTCCATTGACTGTAGGGCCTTAGAATAGGATTTCAAAGTGATTGTGGGGTAAAACTTCTCCTTTAAAGAAAAATAGAAACAAGAAAGAATTTCTTCCATGATGTGTTGATAAATCAGATAGATGACATACATACCAGGCAATCAGAAGGAAAAAAGAAATAAACAGTTGCCATGTCGTGTGTGTGTGTTGTGTGTGTGTGTGTGGATCTCCATCTTCCCTTTGGGAAATGAGGAGGATTATGCTAATCTAATGTCAAACCTATTGAAAGAGGTTTCACAAGAGCACTTAGCAGGTTTTGAAATAGTTCCCTTAGGTGAGAGACATAGAGACTGGAATCTTATTTGCATCTGTGGAAATAAAGAGGACTGTGGCTGAAGGTCCGATCCCCCACCACTGAAATACAGAGTGGAAGATAGTGCTAACTGCATCAGTGCTCGTGGACAGAGAACAATGTGTGCTAGGAACAGAGTGTTCTCTCAGACCTTGAGTAAACTAAGTATGCATGGGTATTCTCATGGGTCAGACATAGGTCTTTTGGCTTGTAAGACAGTGTGTATGGCTGTCTTGGGGCCTAATGGGACAAGGAAAACAGGAACAGAAAGAGCCAGAGGTTATACCACTAGATACCAGGGCTAAAGAAGAATTCACTATCCATCACTTGGAATAAGGATGCTTCCCCTCAAGTCAAGACAATTGTAGTAAAGAGAAGCCAGACACCTTGGTAGAGCCAAGAAAAGGCAGAAGCTTCCTGGGGGAGAAAGGGTTATATATAAGCAACTGTTAGATTCCAACACAGCAAAGCCAGCTTAGGGAATTTCCTATTTGATAAGAACAGCCATGCCATTTTACAGTCCAGCTGTAGGTGTATAAAATCTGGACTTTTGTTTACGATATAGAACTAGACATTCTATTTTCTGAATCAAGATTTTCTGTGTTTTCTTTCTGTTTCTTTTGTGTTTGGGCCACTCACACGCCTGTGGGATCTTAGAACCCTGACCCAGGGAACCCATTCCTCTTGCATTGAAAGCGTGGAGTCCTAATCACTGGACCACCAGGGAAGCAAGTCCCTATGTGCTTGTCTGAAAGTATCTTTAGGACAGTATATTTTTTAATGTCAGGTGAGTGTATTCTCCTCAGTTCTGTCTTCACAAATTTGAAGTGATGGATGTTAGAGCCCTTGGTGTGTCATAGCTCTCAGACAGACAGTGTTATAGCTCTCGTGTCTTGGACAGACCGTGTTATAGCTCTCAGATCTCAGACCATGTTATAGCTCTTAGACAGTCAGTGTTACAACTCTGTGTTACAGCTCAATTTTGTTTAGAAAAATAGCAGGAAAATACATCCTTGAGGCGTGAGGGCCTGTTGACCCAAAGACTCGAAGAGAGGGGGGCCCTGGCCCCTTGGTTCCTCTTTTTGTATGTTTTTTTTCCTCCCACCCGGGCCTGCCCTATATAAATTGGGCTAGCCAAGAATGCTGTTTGTTTTACCTGAGGTCCTGACTCTGATCCTCGGAACTTCCTTGTTCTATTTTCGCAGAATTTTCCCTTTCTTGTCTTTTAGCCACAGCCATTCTGGACTACTGTTTCCTTACTCTAACTACCTAACATTAAGATCTAACAGTGAAAGCCTTGGGTCCAGGTAAAGTTGTCATGCAGAAACAAAGAAGCTAACTCCTTAAATCACATTTAAGTAAAAGGGAGTAGAAAAAAAAATGCTAGTATCTATTACTTTATGAATATAGTTTGACATAGTGAAATACACAAAAATAGTTATGACATAGATAATTCATTTCCTTCCAGCTAGTTCTCTATTTTTCTACTACTTATTTATAGGCAAACTTATTCAAGTAGTTAGTTGCTTATATTTTTTTAATATCTTAGTTAATTCTTCAACATACTATCTTGCTCCCTTGCTCTCACAATTCCCATTGATTGTCATCTCCAAAATTACCAAACAGGATCAGTGTTCCCAAATATGATGGACATACTTATTTACATGCCTAATTCAGTCATTCAACAATTGACAAAAAGCTGTTCACTTATTCTTGACAAATTTTCTCAGTTCTCTTTATTTCAGAGGCCATTCCTTAACCATTTTCATTGTTCAATTTTAAACATTGTCATTCCTATAAAGAAGCTTCTAGGGCTTTAATCATGCATTTATTTGTTTGAACTTCATTCTTTTATTAGAACGTATCTGTTCATTCATTTATGTACTCTTTGTTGATAAAGTCTATCCTATCTTCTGAACTCCCACAACTACCAGTCTACCTCCATAAGTGTTTTATCTTAGAATCACCTCAAAAGTAATGAATCCCTATCTGAATTATTGACTTAAATTGTTGAAACATATTTATCTGCCTTTTTTCATACCACTAAATTATGTCATCATCAGGACAATATCTAAATTCAATCCTGTTCCTAAATACAAAAATTTAATTATATACCATGTCTATTAAATTTTCCTTTGAAGTATGTCTTGATTTCACCCACTTTCCTCCATCTTAACTGTTGCTACTAATGTCTCTTCACTAGGTCAGTGATAGATTCTTGAACAGAAATATTTACTTTCAATTTATTTGCTATAATTTATTCTCCAGAAAGAATGAAAATGTAAATCAGAGCACATTATTCCTAATTAAAAACTGAGGACAGGACTTCTACAGTAAAGTTGAGGTGCTGGGCAAAAACATTATTGAATCGATCAAATTTGCTTGCTTGTTTGCTAAGTCACTTCAACCTTGTCTGATTCTTTGTGATCCTATGGACTGTAGCTGCCCAGGCTCCTCTGTCCATGAGATTCTCCAGGCAAGAGTACTGGAGTGGGTTGCCATTTGCTCCTCCGGGGAATCTTCTCGACCCAGGAATTGAAACTGGCATCACTTACGTCTCCTGTATTGGCAGGTGAATTCTTTACCACTAGCACTACCTGAGGTCAATTTAGGCAAAGACAATTATTCAATGTATCTTGAATGGACTGACTCTTCTTATCAAAATTCTAGTTGTTTTTGGACAAAAATTGACACACTTTACTAAAATTCCTCTGAAAATGCAAGGAACTCAGAATAGCTAAAGAACCTTGAAAAAAGAACCAAGTTTGGACATAAAGTTCTTGATTTCAAGATTTGCAAAAAGCTACAAGGCAATACACAAAAAAGCTACCGGCATAAGGCTAGGACTATATGTCAATAGAATAGAATTGACTCCAGAAACAAACTATGGTCAATTGATTTTCACCAATGGTGCCACAACAATTAAATAGGGAAGATTAGCTTTCAACCAACAATGCTAAGATAACTGGATATCCCACAAGAGAATGAAGTTGGACCCCTTTAGGTTTTTAATTAAAAATGTTTGTGTTGAAAGAATACCCTCAAAAAAGTGAAAATAGACCTACAAAATGATAAGAACACCATGTGAAAATCATATGCTTATAAAGAAATTGTATCCAGAATACGTAAAGAGTACAACTCAATAATATAACATAAATTTCTTTTCAATGGACCAGAAGGATTTTAATAGACATTTCTCCAGTTATGTAAATGATCCATAAGCACATGAAAAGGTTTATTAAGCATAAATATCAACATCATAAATCATTGGGAAATGAAAATCAAACCCATAATGAGGAAATACATCATATTCACTAGTATGGGGCTTCCCAGGTAGCACTAGAGGTAAAGAATCCTCTTGTCAATGCAGGAGATACAGGAGATGAGGGTTCAACCCCTGGGTCAGGAAGATCCACTGGAAAAGGAAACGGCAACCCATTCCAGAATTCTTGCCTGGAAAATTCCATGGGAGAGGAGCCTGGCGCACTATAGTCCATGAGGCCACAGAGTCAGACACAATCTGACTGAGCCTGTTCACTAGTATGGCTATATAAAAAAGATAGACAAGCTAAGAAGTGTTAACAAGGATGCAGCATTATTAATAATAACCAATTGATGGCCCAAATGTCCATCAACTGATGCATGAACAACCAAATGCAGCACAGATATACAATGGAATACTATTCAGCAATAAAAATAAGTGAATTACATAATCTATGCTACAACATGTGAACTTGGAAAACAGTATTTTAAGTTTAAACAACCAGTCACAAAAGACTATATGTGGCGTGATTGTAATTTATATGAAATGCCCAGAAAAGGAAAATTTATAGAGACAAAAAGCAGATTGTCTAGGTTATAAGCAGTTATTTTGGGGAGAGTGACTAGTAGTAGGTACAAGGCTTCTTTTAGAGGTAATTAACATATACAATTAAATAATTTTGATACTTTCAATAACTTGTGAACAATATAAAAAGCATCAATATACTATTTAATTGAATAATTTCACATTATACAAATTGTATTACAAGAAAGCTATTTTTCAAAATAAATATAAATATCAAAAAGAAAATTTGTAATTGGTTACCAATACATTAAAATAAATTCAAATTCTTAGATCCTTCTAAAATCTGTGCAAGATCCTTTAGGATCTGCCTCTACTTACTCTTTTTTTTTTAACCATCTCTAGGTTACTTACTATTACCATTTTCTCTAGCCACATTGGTCATTGTACGTCTCTGAGTGTATTTTTTCCATACTCATATTTCCTTACACATGGTGTTCTCTGTTCTTAAATATTTTTACCCTTTATATTATTGTTTCTTTGGAATTGTTCAATCCCAGCATGAATTTATCAAATTAGACAGGTTTTCTCTCACCATCCCATCTCAATCAGTTCCTTCTGACCTTAGCAATCACAACATTTCCTTCATTATACTTCAGAGGACTGTTTAACTTTTTAATCTGTTTATTGTCAGTTTCCTTCCAAGGGAATGTAAGCTTTATGAGTGTAATCACCAGATGATCTTAATTCACCTCTGCATCCAGTGTCTTGTATTATATCTGACATGAGATAGGGTCAATTATTAATAGTTACATAAATACAAAGACAACCATATCTACTGTATTAGCTGTATCTACCCTAGCACATAAATCTGAAAGTGAAAAAAAAAATGCTGGGCTAAATGTTAGAATAGATAGTGATTCCCATTGTCAGGAGAGACTAGATAAAGACTTTGCAAAAAGGTTTTTGAAGTCCCATGTTGTCATTTTTTTCTCAGTCCAAAATAATGGCCTTGTTACCTGGCCCACCTACAATATAAGATGGATAGAATTTCAAATAAGATTTTGAAAAGTCAATTTTTATGCACCATAAAATGAAACTTGAATAAGACTGATGTCAGAACAATATACTGAAGTACCATAAAGCGATTTTAATAATTCCTCCCTTGTTATCATTGAATTTTTTTTCTCTGTCAGAAATTCTTAGTTGTAGATAACTATCTGGATATCTTCTATATTACTCTGCTTCAAAACTAAGGTTAGCATTTGTGATGCCCATTGATTTTCTTTTTAGGAACACCATTAAGTTTCCAATAGATTATTATCTCCATCCACCCTATCTATTCACCATCAGAACTGAGTTGTCTTTTGGGGAATTCAATGAGTATAGAACACTTCAACAGTTACTTTGACCATTCAGTTTTCTATCACAATTTTTATAAAAAACTCATTCTCGTCCTTTAAATCTATAGATTAAAATGTCTGAATGTCAATGTCAATAATATACCCTTCTCACTCTATAGTTATACAAGGATATATAGTTATACAATGTCAATAATAACCCTTCCACTTTATAGTTATACAAGGATATATAGTTATACAATGTCAATAACATACCCTTCTCACTCTATAGTTATACAACACTTTGAAATATATTACAATATAAGATTTTAACAATAAGTTTTATTTTTGCTTTACAGATGATAACATTGATGATCAAGAATTTTAACATTTTTGCTTGGATTCACAAATAAAGTAAGTAGAGTGTATAGGATTTAAACCTTTAATTTTTTTAACTCATAAACTTCTATGAAGGAATTAAACAGAGCCCAGTTTTTCCTACTTCATTCCTTGCCTCCTTTCCTTTCTTTTTCTGGTTTTTTTTTTTTTTTTTTTTTTCTCTTTTGTCTCTCTTCCTTTTTTCCCCTTCAGATTCCACTTTGCTGAAACTTACCTGGCATTAGATAGTTTACAGACAACCTATAAGTCTTACAAAGATATTTCTCAAAGTAACTATTCTGACAGCTGCAAAATAAGATTGTACCAAAAATTCTAAAGCAAAACATGAAAAACAATCAACTCCCAACTGTACCACCACATCTTTTGCAGCAGTTAAAGAAAATAGCGACCTGCAAAAAACTCCAATTCACAAAGCCTTCTCTTCCCTCACAGTGTACAACTCCCGTCCCACCTTGCTCCCCCGAGTTACCTGAGTTCAGATTCTCTCTCTCTGAAGTGCATCAACTGATCAAAACCTTCAACCTCTGTTGAGTAATTTAACTATTTTCTTTCACCTTGACAACCCTTACAAGCAGAAAAAGACAGTTCATTTATTTTTGCATTTCACTCTCACTCCCTCAGAGCTAATCAAACACCCTTGTTCACAGTAAGTTCTCAAGAAGGTCAAATAGTTTCACAATCATTTTGTAGTTCAGTGAAACTAAGTCATAATTCCATACCTTATGCATTCCAAACATCATTAGAAACTAGATAGTATGAACTATTACTTTGCATGCTCAATATATTTCCATATTTCTCTAGCTAATATATGTGTGCACGCATGCTCCGTTGTGGTCTGACTCTTTGTTGACTCCACAGACTCTAGCCCTTCAGGCTCCTCTCTTCATGGATTTCCCAGTCAAGAATACTGGAGTGGGTTGCCATTACCTCCTCTAGGGGAATCTTCCCCACCCAGGGATCAAACCCGTTTCCTGAATTTCCTGCATCACAGGTGGATTCTTTACCACTGAGCCATATGGGAAGCCAGCAAATAATAATAATGTATATATTAGCATCTGTGTGATCTTCTGAGACATTCTTTTGCTATTACTTCCCTCTGAGTTTAAGAATATAAAACCTTGACTTGGTTTCCCCCTTAAAAATCAATTACTGTTCTAAAAGTATCCTTGAAGAGTTCTGAGGTAGGGTATGTATTAAAACTTCAACTTCTTCATAAAAGTGTTATTATTACAGTCAGATTATATAATTAATGTAAAATACCAATTATTTTGTGAAGCTGAGTTATCATAGGTCACAAAGAATGTGATTTATAATTATTTTTTTTAAAGCATCATAAAATAGGATTGGGAATTTGAGGTCAATAGATTATGAGAATGATGATATGCAAAGAAAAAGAAAAGGACCTGAAACAAGTATATATTCATCCTTTTAACTAATCCTAGTTTTGTGTGGTAACATTTAAGAATATTAGCCAAGATTGAAAAGTTAACCCTGCAAGTGTTTTCCAGTATTTACAATTGCACCAAATACAATCATTTGAAGAATACAGTTAATTCAATTTGGTCCATAACCATATGGAAACCTTTTTATAACAAAGTATAAATATTCTTAAAGAAAATGTTTAAGCTTTATATTAGAAGGTTTAACCACAGTAATGATAAGAAATAATTTTCTCAAAGAGATCAGAGTCCAGATTATTGGAGAGACTATAAAATAAAATAATAATTATAGTAGATGTTTAAAACTTACTTAAACCCTTTAAAATTCCTATTCAGTTGAATTTGTGTAGTTTGCTCTTGCACTGTGAAGATGCAGAAAAGATATATTTAGAAAGAAGATTTATTTTTTGATATAAAGATGTTCCCTGAAGCAAAATCATTACAAACAAGTTATAAAAGTTTATAAATCTTATTAATAATACAAACACATGTGAAAAATTTGCCTTTAGCTTTATTTATAAATTTAGGTAAATAACTACAAAATAAATAATTATGTGCATAACCATAGTGGGCTTCCCTTGTGGCTCAGCTGGTAAAGAATCCACCTGCAATGAGGGAGACCTGGGTTTGATCCCTGGGTTGGGAAGATTCCCTAGAGAAGGGAAAAGGCTACCCACTCCAGTAATCTGGCCTGGAGAATTCCATGGACTTATATAGTCCGTGGGGTCACAAAGAGTCAGATGTGACTCAGTGACTTTCACTTTCTTTTCATAAGCATAGTGGAAAAAGCAAACATTATTTAAAATATACCAGTAGTTCTAATGCTGCTTAAAACAAACATCAGAATTGAAAGAGACACATGTACCCCAAAGTTCATCACAGCACTGTTTATAATAGCCAGGACATGGAAGCAACCTAGATGTCCATCAGCAGACGAATGGATAAGAAAACTGTGGTACATGTAAACAATGGAGGATTACTCAGCCATTAAAAAGAATACATTTGAATCAGTTCTAATGAAGTGGATGAAATTGGAGCCTATTATACAGAGTGAAGTTAGCCAGAAAGTAAAACACCAATATAGTATACTGATGCATATATATGGAATTTAGAAAGATGGTAACAATAACCCTGTATGCGAGATAGCAAAAGAGACACAGATATATAGAACAGTCTTTTGGACTCTGTGGGAGAGGGCAAGGGTGGGATGATTTGGGAGAATGGCATTGAAACACGTATATTATCATATGTGAAATGAATCTCCAGACCAAGTTCAATGCATGATACAGGATGCTTGGGGCTGGTGCACTGGGATGACCCAGAGGGATGGTATAGGGAGGGAGGTGGGAGGGGAGTTCAGGATGGGGAACATATGTACACTCGTGGTGGATTCATGTTGATGTATGGCAAAACCAATACAATATTGTAAGGTAATTAGCCTCCAATTAAAATAAATAAATTTATACTAAATAAATAAATAATAAAAAATTTCCAAATGTTAAAAACTTGCATGACATTACTAATAATGAATAGTGATACTGAAAGAAAATTTTTGTAAACTTTTAATTTAAAAAAATTGTATTAATCAACCATGGGAGAAAAAATAAAATAAAGTCTCAACTGTTCCAGAGGGAAAAAAAAAAATCTACAGTTCCAGTGTAATGGGAAAAAGTTATGCATTACACTGCATCTAGTAGCTATGTGAGTCTGAACAAAGATTATAAACAAGTATCATAAATATCTTACAGATAATCTAATGTATGTTTTCTCAGTTTGTGTTAATAATAAAACCTCTTGTCAATTCACAGAAACTAACTAAATTACCTAAACTACAGAGCTAGTATGTACCAGAGTAAGGTTTCCAGCACTGATCTATATGTTCCTGTGTTTGAGTGTTGGTACAAGCAAAGACTTTAGTTTCTATTTAAAAAAAAAAAAAAAAGGAAACTTAAATATAAAGTTTTTAAAAATGATTTGTTTTAATGACTTGAAATAAAGGCGTGTCTTAGCCAGCTCAGGCTGCCATAACAAAATACCATACTGGGTGACTTAAACAGCGGAAAATTATTTCTCCCAGTTCTAGAGTCTGGAACAGTGATGATTAAGATGACAGGTGATTTATTTTCTGGTAGGAGCTTTCTCCTTAGCTTACAGACGGCTGCTTTTTTGCTAGGTGCTGAAATGGCCTTTCCTCAGTGCCTGCACATGGAGAGAGAGCTCATTTTCTATTCTTATAAGGCCACTTATTCTGTCTAATTAAGACCCCATCATACGACCTTATTTATCCCTAATTTCCTCCCAAAGGCCCTATCCCCAAATACAGTTTGGGGATGAAGCCTTCAACATATGAATCTGAGGAGGGGGATATCATTCTGCCTACATGAAAGCATATAGTTACGTTTGTCACCATAATATAACCTCTGAAAAGATTCTGTCTGATAGCCAGAGAAATTCCTGGAAACATATGTATTATCTCACATTTATAATTTTAGAAGGTCTTACATTCTTCTTACCAGAATATCAAACAAGACAAAGTTTGTTATTTTTAGATAAAACTGACCTTTCAGAGCAAAATGAACTGGCACTCAATGGTCTCTTATGTAAAGTATAGCTTATAAGAGGAAAAATGAAGTGATTAATAAACCCTTCAGAATTAGGACTCGGACGGTAATTATCCACAAGTCAAGACCAAAACTATGAATAATGAATATCATATGAGAGACGTTAGAGATAATGCTGGAAAAAAGTGTCATCAGACTTAATTAACAGTTCCAAGATAAAGACTTCTCAATGGGAGAAATATCTGACTTTCTTATGTGCTGTATGTCTTTTCTTAATTTATTAAATAATAGCTTTGTGACCAGTATATAAATTTGGCATTGTTTCATGAACTATGATTCTTGCAAGTTAGTTAATGCTTTTGATTCAAAAGTATATATTCATTGAAACTTGATGATTGATTGAGTGCTATTGGAATTCCAGCTTTCTTGTGTCATTTTTAATTAAACCTGTGAATCTTTACACTTTGATTTACCATGTGTGTGGCATTTATGTCTTCATGTGTTCTCATACCATTCTCAGATCCTGTAAGTGAATAAAATAGTGATCATTTCATTGATTTCTAAAGTGTTTTCTTTTTTTTTAAATTTTATTTTATTTTTAAACTTTTCGTAATTGTATTAGTTTGCCAAATATCAAAATGAATCCGCCACAGGTATACATGTGTTTAGAAAACCTCATTCAAAACTAAAGGTAGCATGAGGCACAAAAGGTGATTTCTTCTAAATTTTCTGTGCATACAAGACCCCTACAGAAATAATTTCTGAATAACTACATCTAAAAGTGTATTTCTTCCTTCTCCTACATAAGATAGAGTTCATCATTTGGGATATAATTGTAGATATTCTCATTTAAAGTTCATCATGATTACACATCCAGTTTGAGAGTGAATTTCCAGCTTCATATGTTTTGATGAAAAAAATTACAAAAGGAAAACATGTGTCTCTTATGTAGCTTATGGAATTTTAGTCCCATTTGGAACATTGATATTAAATCAACGAAAACTAGAACTAAGAAAATGGCAGATATATCCTCTAAAATAATTTCCATCTGCTTTAATTGAAATAAAATGCTTAGAATACAATTTTATCTAATGACAGTTCAACTCAGAAAGTTCAGAACAGAAATATTTCTAAACTAATAGACCATTAACTTCCTTATTTTGCATTTTCAGAAGTACTCAAGTCATCTCTACCAAATCAAATAGAAGAGTACATACAATTAAGGCAAGTCTCTGTTTAATGAAAGTGGGAAAACAAATATTTTTAAAGTCAATCATTTGTATAAAATAGATAGAAATGGGGTTGAGGCTGTTTGCTAAGATACAGTTACCTTATATGATGATTGTATAACAATGTACATAGCTTGGTGTTGTATTATGAGTATAAAATATTTTTTTAGAAAAAGTATTTATCTTCACACTAAAACATTTATTGACAACTTTCCTCACTAAGAAGTTGCTACAGGCAAAGTTTGAATTTTTGAAATTCACCCACATTAGAATTTTTGTGGTCCATGGACAAAAATGAAAACATATACTTCCCCCTGTTTCCTAACTGGAAAATTCTGAGTGGCATTAATTTATGGTTTTGGAAGCTTATCACCTCTGGCCTGGAACTAGGAATGGAAAATATTAACTGTAATATATATTTTTGAGAAAAATAAATGAAACAATTTAAAATAAGGCTTGAGACAAATTTTCCTCCGCAAAACTCCCACACTGTACTTTATAAGCAATTTGTTGCAAATATTCGTTCAAAAGTTAGTTTTAGGCACTAACTCTGAAAGTGATAAATATGCATAAAATTTGTAAGTTTTAACAATAACCAGACTGTTATTTTTAGTACTAATTCTATTATTTTTTATAGATTATAAACATGGAGCTAATAAAATATAGGAGTTTGTCTATTGTGATGTAATATAAAAGTAGTATCATATAATATTGCTCCAAAGGTTATTTTCTGAAAAGCTGTATCCATTAAATTTAAATATCTTACGAAGTTCAGGAAAATGCTATCAAATTCAATATTAAAATACACAATAAAAAACTAACTTGAAAGACCAAGAATAATATTCTGCTAATTGTTTTGTTGGGCCTCTCAGGTGGCTTAGCCCTAAAGAATCCACCTGCAATGCAGGAGACACAGGAGACCTGGGTTCCATCCCTGGGTGGGGAAGATCCCCTGGAGAAGAAAATGGCAACCCACTACAGTATTCTTGCTTGGGAAATCACATGTACAGAGGTGTTTGGCAAGCTAAAGACCATGGGGTTGCAAAGAGTTGGACTGAGTGCATAAATAACAACAATTATTCTGTTATCTTTGCTTTGTGCTTGAATGCTTATCACCTGTGAACTGAGCTGGAATTTAGATAAGAGCCTACTAGCCACAAGCAAATGATCAAGAATATTTAGATAGTAATAATTGTGCATTTTAATTGAGATTATAGATATTTGGTGGGTTGAGCTTTTTGGCATAGGGGAAATCTAGCATGTGAGCACAAAGTATAAATATGTACACTGACAAAATCTGAGTGTAATAGTGCCCTCACCAAAAACAAACAAACAAAAAAAGACCATTTAAGATCATTTTGTCAAATTTGAGATTTTCTCATAATACATTTTATTAAGACTATTTTTATTGATAAAGGAGACAGAATGTTAAAAGTTCCATATTATTGGAGAAATTAAGATATCATAAATTATTTGGTCAACTAGAATGCATTGTACACAAGGGCTCTTTTTTTTATATTAAGCAATATCTTCTGCTTTGTTAATTTAAGTATCGCTTTACTAACATACTAGCTTATACACTCAGAAAATTTTCATTTCTTTAATCAGTTCTTAAAAAACAAGTATGTACATGGGGTAGACAATTGGAATTATCAGTGAAACAGAAAATGTAGTAATTGGCCTCTACTAAGTTAGAATGTGTGAAATTGAAAAGAAGTCTAAAATTTGTCTCACTGGTAGTTGCAGTCACTCAATTTATTTCCTGTGCAAATGCAGAAACTTCACTTTAACCTTGTACTTTAAACTCAAATATCCAATGAATATCTCTATGCTATAAAATTCAAAATATCTATACTATGTAGGAGGCTTCCCTGGTGGCTTAGACGGTAAAGTGTCTGCCTGCAATGCAGGAGACCTGGGTTCGATTCCTGGGTAGGGAAGATCCCTGGAGAAGGAAATGGCAATCTACTCCAGCACTCTTGCCTGGAAAATCCCATGGATGGAGGAGCCTGATCTTCCCAGATGGCACTATTGGTAAAGAACCTGCTTGCCAATACAGGAGACATAAGAGATGGAGGTTTGATCCCTAGGTCAGGAAGATCCCCTGAAGGAGGAAATGGCAATCCACTCTGGTTTTCTTGGCTGGAGAATCCCTTGGACAGAGAAGCCTATAGCATCTCAAAGAGTTGGACACACCTGGAACGACTTATCATTCATACATATACTATGTAAGAAAAACAGCTTTTACATTATAATCTACTAAAAACATAGGGATTGAGGAATATTTTTTTCAACAAATTTGAAACAACTAAAGTAAAATAATGTCTATGAGTTGTTCAAATAAATACGATATTGCCAGTATCAGACAAAAATATTTACGATAATGTTTCATTGACAGCCCAGCATAGAACCTGTGAAATCTGTACACAGATGTAGCATACAGCAGCCTGGAACCTTCAAATTTCCATTCAGAGTGATTTGAAATGCTATGCCATAGTAACATGTGATAACACATTTACCAAAATGTTCTCAATCTGTTTCAGCAGATGTTGAAAATGAGCTATTTCTAGTTTTATAATATGTAGTGAGTGGGGGGACCAGTTCAAATAATTTTATTATCTTGGCCTGTAAAAAAAAAGGGAAAAATTTAGAACAGAGACTGTCCAGACTTGGCACTGTATTGCTCTCAAAGGAACTTACAAAAGGTGCCTGTGTTGTAGCTAATATACTCTAAACAAAGCAGTTCCATCTGGCTATGAATTGTACTTTTGTTGGGTATCTAAGTGTCTGCATTTTATTACAGCTCAAACCAAAGTATATGATATAAGCTTGGAAATACTTCTAATATTTCAATCTTTTGAACTATCTCTATATATCCCCAGAACAGAGGAGTTTTCTAAGACTATCATCCGAAACTTTTATACTGCCAAATAGTATCTCTGAAGAAAGATGCTTAGTTGGCACTGTGATAAGACAAAGTCAATGCTGGAAAAATGCTTGTGCATAACAATCAACATAGTTCTAAAAGTCAAGTCACTCAGCCTGTGCTAATAAGAAAAATCCTTCAGATGAACTATTTAATTGGGTTTAACAAGGTTGTTTATAGCTAATCCTAAATCCACTAATAGGAAACTGAAGGCCTATACTCAATGCTAGTTTTGCTCCCTTTAGATCTTGCTCATAATTACAGTTTGGTCTTTAATTATTCTTGCTTCTCATTTTCAATTTATGATTAAGACCAACAGCATGCCCTGAAGACTGAAAGTGCTGAGGTGGACAGGAGTAAAACAGAGGATGTCACTTTCTTTAATCTGTTGGTCCAAGTGATAAAATGGATTCTTATTTTGTTTTCTTAAACCAGTTGTTGCAGAATAAAAATTAGAGAAAAATTTTCATGGAAATCAATCTATAGTGTTCCAAAAGCAGGCCAGAGCAATGTTTTCACAATATTTTAAATACATTTAATAGTGATATTGTCAGTGAATAAGCCGTTGGATCCTGGACCTATAATGCAGCCTAATCCCAACTCTGTACTTTCCTGGTTTCATGACTTTGGACAAGATTCTTAGACTGTCCATATTTTGGTTAGCACACGTTTAAGAATTTTATAATATGGCACAAAGTGCAAGAGTTGTTTTGCTGATTAACTCAGTATGTGCAAATCATTTTGAAAACTGCCAGTCATATTATTTTTTTAATTTATACATTGCTGCGTTAATTGACCAAAATACTTTGGGTGATAATTGAGAACTTACTAATTACAAATTGGAGCTGTTTTCAGCTGACTTTAACATGTTCTCCAAACAGATAGATAGAACTTAAAATTATATAGTAAAATATTTTAAGGATAAAACAGAAATTTAAGGAGAATTTTTTAAATGCTTATAATGTTTAACTATTTAGCATGTTTATTCAAATAATCACTTAAATTTATGGCATACTTTATATAATTCCATCACAGCCTAAATTAGAAACATCTCTCTAAACTCTGCTTTATACAAATATCCACTAATTATAACAAAAGAAAAGTGGAAAAACCCCAACAAATGTATTAAAATGTAATTAGACTTTAAGAGTAGCACATATGCTTGACTCTTTAGTGATATGAATGATGAAATAGGTTTAAGAGATTAACAGAACAATATAAAGCAGGAGGATAAAGCCAAATCTGTTGAGCAGATAATGCTATTTTTAATGTCAATCAGGGCAGACATAAATAGCCAGGACATGAATCAGGGATATTTTTTGAGTCATTTATTTTATCATGTGGTCCAAAAGAATAACATGTTGAGCATTAGTTATTCCATGTGATAGAGTCATGTAGGCCCATCCAATGTCTTGAATCATGTTCTTGTGGAATTTTCAAGTTTTCTCTGGTCCCCTTTAAGTGTTCATATCAGTTTGATGTGAAATTGTGGATCCTTCTGAGCAAGGCCTGATTAAAAGATTGAGTCATTCTGTTGTTCCTGATGTAATACTCTGATGAAAGTAATCTTTCCCTTATCTAAATTCTTGTTGCACTGTATCCATGGGTTTCTCAATGCCTTTCATTATACTCTAAAGATTTTTGTAATTCTGTTTGGAACCAGGATGCCACTGGTCCACATAACCTTTGATAGGAATGAGGCAGAATGAACTAACTCAGATTGAATTGTCACACTACCCTATCATGAACACTAATGAGCCTCATCTTTTCTCCCAACAAGGCCCTGAAGTACTTTTTAAGTCTTCAGTCCTGAGTCACTGTGGTGCCCAAAAGATTAGCTGTAGCAGACAAGCATTGGTGAGTGTCTTCTTGTCCCATATTATAGAAAGAGCAGTCATAATATAGTTTTGTATTTCCTTAATTTATTACAAAATTTACAAAAAATTGTTGCTTCAGTTTTTACAGATAGCTACCTCACTCTCACAGCCTCAGCAACAATACTAATTAGTAATATTGATTGATTTGTTCAGTTCAGTTCAGTTGCTCAGTCGTATCCAACTCTTTGCGACCCCATGAATCATAGCACACCAGGCCTCCCTGTCCATCACCAACTCCGGAGTTCACCCAAACTCATGTCCATAGAGTCAGTGATGCCATCCAGCCATCTCATCCTCTGTCGTCCCCTTCTCCTCCTGCCCCCAATCCCTCCCAGCATCAGAGTCTTTTCCAATGAGTCAACTCTTCCCATGAGGTGGCCAAAGTACTGGAGTTTCAGCTTCAGCATCATTCTTTCCAAAGAACACCCAGGACTGACCTCCTTTAGAGTGGACTGGTTGGATCTCTTTGCAGACCAAGGGATTCTCAAGAGTCTTCTCCAACACCCCAGTTCAAAAGCATCAATTCTTCGGTGTTCAGCTTTCTTCACAGTCCAACTCTCACATCCATACATGACCACTGGAAAAACCATAGCCTTGACTAAATGGACCTTTGTTGGTAAAGTAATGTCTCTGCTTTTGAATATGCTATCTAGGTTTGTCATAATTTCATGGCTGCAATCACCATCCACAGTGATTTTGTAGCGCAGAAAAATAAAATCTGACACTGTTTCCACTGTTTCCCTATCTATTCCCCATGAAGTGATGGGACCAGATGCCATGATCTTCATTTTCTGAATGTTGAGCTTTAAGCCAACTTTTTCACTCTCCTCTTTTACTTTCATCAAGAGACTTTTTAGTTCCTCTTCATTTTCTGCCATAATAGTGGTGTCATCTGCATATCTGTGGTTATTGATATTTCTCCCAGCAATCTTGATTCCAGCTTGTGTTTCTTCCAGTCCAGCATTTCTCATGATGTACTCTGCATATAAGTTAAATAAGCAGGGTGACAATATACAGCCTTGACGTACTCCTTTCCCTATTTGGAACCAGTCTGTTGTTCCATGTCCAGTTCTAACTGTTGCTTCCTGACCTGCATATAGCTTTCTCAAGAGGCAGATCAGGTGGCCTGATATTCCCATCTCTTTCAGAATTTTCCACAGTTTCTTGTGATCCACACAGTCAAAGGCTTTGGCATAGTCAATAAAGCAGAAATAGATGTTTTTCTGGAACTCTCTTGCTTTTTCAATGATCCAGCGGATGTTGGCAATTTCATCTCTGGTTCCTCTGCCTTTTCTAAATCCAGCTTGAACATGTGGAAGTTCATGCTTCACATATTGCTGAAGCCTGGCTTGGAGAATTTTGAGCATGACTTTACTAGCGTGTGAGATGAGTGGAACTGTGTGGTAGTTTGAGCATTCTTTGGCATTGTCTTTCTTTGGGATTGGAATGAAAACTGACCTTTTCCAGTCCTGTGGCCACTGCTGAGTTTTCCAAATTTGCCGGCATATTGAGTGCAGCACTTTCACAGCATCATCTTCCAGGATTTGAAAGAGCTCAACTGGAATTCCATCATCTCTACTAGCTTTGTTCATAGTAATGCTTTCTAAGACCCACTTGACTTCACATTCCAGGATGTCTGGCTCTAGGTGAATGATCACACCATTGTGTTTATCTTGGTCATGAAGATCTTTTTTGTACAGTTCTTCTGAACTTGTTTACTTTGTACCAAACACTGTTCTAAATTCTTTCCCTGGATTATCTTATTTACTCCAATCCATATCCTTTGAGGTAGGCACTAGTATTGTCCCTCCCTGCCCCCTTTTATACATGGAGAAAATGAGCCTCAGAAAGGCAAAGCAGCTTCCCTCAGGTCCATTCTTTCAAAGTGGCAGTGCCAAGGTTTGAATCCAGGTTGTCTGACTCCAGAGCCTGCGGTCTTTAAGAAAAGAGGGGGATGAATTGCGAACAGATTGAAATATCCATCGCTACACTCAGAATGGATTTTTTTCTTCTGCTAAATTTATATTACTAAGTCCATCTCCATTATCAGTATTTATTCCACTGGTTATCATTCTAAGAATTCAGAAACTTCAAATAGACACATCACTAATGACAGTCTCTCTTTTGTCCAGACCTCTAAAAGTTTATGACTGAATCAGATGCAGGTAAGAATTATTCTAAATCAGCAGTTAGCAAAAAGTTTATGTGAATGACCAGATAGCAAATATTTTACAATATGCAGGCCATACAGTCTCTGTAGGCCTTCCCTGGTGGCTCAGATGGTAAACAAACTGTTTGCAATGCAAGAGACATGGGTTCAATCGCTGGGTCCAGAAGATCCTCTGGAGAAGGAAATGGCTACCCACTCCAGTATTCTTGTCTGGAGAATCCCATGGACAGAGGATCCTGGTGGGCTACAGTCCATGCGGTCATAAAGAGTTGGACTCCACTGAGTAACTAACAATTTCACTTTTATTTATTTATTTTTTCCACACAGTCTCTGTGGAAATTACTCAATTCTGCAATTGTAGAAGAAAAGTAGTATAGACATGGGGTTGAATTAAGGTTGAGGAACCTGGAACATACTGTTTAAGAAGGCACTCATTCATAGGGTTATTTGCATGCCAGAGTCTGGAAGTAAGCACCTCTGTAAATCTTGTATATTTGAGGCCTTGCTTGCCCCACCCTAGTCCTTTTCTTGATTAGAGGAATGCAGCCAGTTGTATTCCAAGAAAACTTGATTTAAAAAAAGAAGTTCTCAAGGCTAGATTTGGCCTTAGGGTGGTGGTTTGCAGAACTCTGCACTCTACAAACAAAATTTCTCATAGTCTCTGATAGGCTACTCATTACTCCAGCTAATGAGTCATATCTGAGTCATCTTATATCCCTTAGATTACTTATAAGAGCATCCTAAGCATGATAGAAAGTCAATCAATACAAATAAAAGAATGTGTCTATACAAAGGCAGAACCTTTTATAGCCTTTGAGCTTTTTCAGCTCTTAATCATTAACAGAAATACAAGTAGCTCTAAGTCGGAGATCTAAGTGGGAGGAAGGTGAGAAACAGGCTGTATTGCTTCCTATATCTCATAGAGTTATGGGCCTATTTCTTGCTTGGAGGATAAAGGAGAGGGAGAAAGTATTGCTATTAGATTTTAGAAAAAATGTAGAAAGAAGAGGAGAGCATTTACATTTTAAAGATAAATGGATTGGAGGGAGGGAACAAAATGGCAGAGGAGTAGGTGGATGTGGAGTACATTTCTCTCAAAAGATGCATCAGCAATATGCCCTCAGACACAGAAGTGCATGCAGAATACCAGCTGAGAGTGGACAGGAGTATCTGACCAGAGGAAAATAATATATAGAACTATGCAGAACTCAAAACTCAGTAAGAAGAAACTAGGGGGGAAAACAGGAGTTTTAGTAGGACTGGACCTGCCCTTGGTGGGTAGAGGAACTGAAGCAGGGGTCTGATCCCCTCACTGGGGCAATTGTCTGAGTCAGAGGAGGAACATTTAAGGCTTATGGAATGAGAATCAGACAGTCCTTGCCACAGCCATACATATCCCAGACATGGACACAGGTCTCCTGGAAGGCACAGCAGCTGGGAGCTGGACTTTAGGGATTGTGGAACAATTCCAGGGTGAGAGCTGCTGTTGACTGCAGAGAATGGATTGAGAGGAGGTAAGGGAGGAGACTGTGGTGGGAAATACCTGTGGAGGAAAGCTGGGCAGCCATGGAAACAAGGTGATTCTGCTGAGTCACACATAGGGAGTGGAACCATCACTATAGTCTCTCTCTCTCCCCACACACCAGCATCAGCAGCTGAGCAATAGAGAGGCTGGCCCGTCAAACACTTGATGCACTGAACTACAGAATAGGACCCTAGCCAGGGGGTCCCCTCTATGTGCCTGATGCACTAAACAACTGAGAAGGACCCCAGCAAGGGAGCCCTCTAAGTGCCTGAACAGGCAGAGCTATGGAGAAAGACTGGCCAAAGAGGCCTTCTGATCGCCAGCTACAAGAGACTCAAAGAAAAGACTCTGATAGGGGCCATAACTCCTGTGGCAGAGGGAGTCCGAGTCCCTGTACACTTGGTGCCGCCAGGGTCCCTGCAAGCCAAGCAGCTGTACCACCTTCATGCTCAACTCTCACTGGGGCAGAGCTGCCACAGACAAAAAGAGTCTTGTGTCTAAGAGCGCAGGGTCACTTCAGTAGTGTTGGACTTTTTGCGACCCTGTAGACTGTGGCCCACCAGGCTTCTCTGTCAGGGAGAGGGGTTCTCCAGGCAAGAATACTGGAGTGTATTGGCCAATACTGGTTGTCATACACTTCTAGAGCACTATATTTCCTGCTGCCCTAGCCACTAACTCCCCTGAGTACCTGGTGCTGCCAGAACCCCTGCGACCCAAGCAGCTGAACCATCTCCACACCTGGCCCTCACAGGGGCAAACCCAAGTCCTTCAGGGCAACCTCAGGAGTAACCCCAGTGGAGGACCAATGTACAGAGGTGGAAATAAAACCACAATTGAAACCCAGGGGCAGTGAGGCTTAGGAAGAAGACCCAAAACCTTCCCACCAGCTGTGCAAGCTGCGGATTAAATCCACACAATCAACTAGGCAGACTCTGTGTCTATGGAATATATAAAAGGTCATTGAGAGCTCCCACAAAAGAAAAAAACACTAGTTCTGATAGCCATGGACATTAGAGGCAAGAACACATAGAAACAGGACCAGATTAGAATCTGAGCTGCCCCCACAGCAGGTCCAGAGATCAGCACAGTGTTGGAGGGCATCCTAGGGAGGTGAGGTGGACTGTGACTGCCGAGAGGGAAAAGACTCTGATAGCAGTGACTCAAGAAAAAAACATTTATTATATTTATGTTTTGGCTTGTTCTGTAGATTCTTTTGGATTTTTCCCCCTTTGTTGTGCTTGTCCATTATATTTGGCATTATGAAATCTAATTAAGATTTTGAGCTTTTTAAATTTTTTCTTAGTCACATTTTTTTATTGTTGTTATAAATCTCCGGTTCTACATTGGGCTTTTACAGTTCTGTGGAGTTTTCCCTTTTTTTTTCAATTTTAATTTTTTAAGCCTATTATTATTTTTATACATTTATGCCTTTTTTTTGCTTTTCCTACTATTCTTTTCCCCTTGCAGTTAAACTGCAGTTAAACATATATATTTAATGTATATAAATCTTTATCTACCTTTATTTAACTTTGCTTATCTATTCTTTCTCTTTTTTTCTTTTCCTTTCAACATATTTGTTAGTTTTGTTTTCATTGCTTTATTTCCCACTTGACACCTTGGTTTAGTTTTGTTTTTCAGTTTGTGCTTTAGTTAGTTTTGTTCTTAACTGCTAAATATAATTTTTTATTTTCTTTGTTCACTGGGACAATCTACTGTACTTTATTTGTTAGACTGTTTTGACTTTGTCATGGGTGTATATATATATGTGTATATTCCATTATTTTAATTGTTATTTTCCTGATTTTGTAACTGTCATTTTTATTTGGGTTCATCTTTGGTTTCTCATTTTTGGATATTCATTTTAATCTCATTTATGCTATAAGAAACCACTTGTGGAATCTTCGTTTCTGACCAACGATCAAGCCCTGAGCTTTTGACGTGGGAGCACTGACTCCAAGTCCCTATACTACCAGAGAGCTAACCCTAGGGAGTATCAGATAGTGAGAACTTACACAAAGGAAACCAGTTGAATACAAGACTCTGGATCATCCAACCACCAGTAGCACCCTGTGTAGGAGTTCCATCTAAACAACAAACAAAACAAAAATACAAACCCAATCATCAGCAGACAGGATTACCACCTCACTCAGCCTTGCCCATCAGAGGAAAAACAAACAAAGAAACAAAAACTCAGCACAAATCTCACCCTATATAAAGTTTACAGAACCCACTGCATAAACCTTAAGAGAGCGAAAACCAAAAGGAAGAAAGAATTCATCCTTGAAGCCTGGGAAAAGGAGACCTCAAACACAATAAGTTAATGAAGGGACAAACTAGAAATAAGGAAGTCCAAATAAATGAAGAGGAAATAGGCAAACTACCTGAAAAAAAAAAAAAAATTCAGAATAATGATAGTAAAGATGACCAAAAAACTTGAAAACAAAATGGAGAAAATGCAAGAATCAATGAACAAAGACATAGAAGAATTAAAGAACAAACATAAACAAACAACACAATTACTGACATTAAAAATACTCTAGAAGGAATCTATAGCATAAACCTGAAGCAGAAGAATGAATTAGTGAGCTGAAGCTAAGATGGTGGAAATAACTTCTGAAAAACAGAATAAAGTAAAAAAGAATGAAAAGAACTGAGGATAGTCTCAGAGACCTCAGGGATAATATCAAATGCACCAACATTTGAATTATAGGGGTCCCAGAAGAAGAAGAGAAAAAGAAAGAGTATGAGAAAATTTTTGAAGAGGTTATAGTTGAAAATTTCCCCAACACAGAAAATGAAATAGTCAATCAAGCCCAAGAGGCACAAAGAATCCCATACAGGATAAACCCAAGGAGAAACATGCCAAGACACTTACTAATCAAGCTAACAAAGACTAAACACAAAAAGAAAATATTAAAACCAGCAAGGGGGAAGCAACCAGTAACATACAAGGGAAACCCCATAGGCTTAACAGCTGATCTTTCAGCAGAAACTTTGCAGGCCAGAAGGAAATGGAAGGATATATTGGCAGGATATATTTAAAGTACTGAAAGGGAAAATTTTACAACCAAGATTACAGTACCCAACAAGGATCTCATTCAACACTGATGGAGAAATAAAAAGCTTTTCAAACAAGCAAAAGTTAAGAGAATTCAGTACCACCAAACCAGCTTTACAACAAATGTTAAAGGGATTATATAGTCAAGAAATACAAAAGAAGAAAAAAGAACTACAAAATCAACCCAAATAATTAAGAAAATGGCCATAGGAACATATATATCAATAATGACTTCAAATGTAAATGGATTAAATGCTCCAACCAAAACACATACACTGGCTGAATCATGGATACAAAAACAAGGCCCCTATATATGCTGTCTATAAGAAACCCACTTCAGACTTAAATACACATATAGACTGAAAGTGAGAGGATGGAAAAATATATTCCATGCAAATGGAAAGCAAAAGAAAGGTGGAGTAGCAATCCTTATATTAGAAGAAAAAGACCTTAAAATAAAGAAGATTACAAGAGATAAGGAAGGACATTACATAATGATCAAGGGATCAATCCAAGAGGAAGACATAACAACTGTAAATAACTAGGCACCCAACATCAGTCAATTCAGTCAGTTCAGTCAGTTCAGTCGCTCAGTCTTGCCCAACTCTTTGCGACCCCATGAACTGCAGCACGCCAGGCCTCCTTGTCCATCATCAACTCTTGGAGTTCACACAGACTCACGTCCATCAAGTCAGTGATGCCATCCAGCCATCTCATCCTCTGTTGTCCCCTTCTCCCCCTGCCCCCAATCCCTCCCAGCATCAGAGTATTTTCCAATGAGTCAACTCTTCCCATGAGGTGGCCAAAGTACTGGAGTTTCAGCTTTAGCATCATTCCCTCCAAAGAAATCCCAGGGCTGATCTCCTTCAGAATGGACTGGTTGGATCTCCTTGCAGTCCAAGGGACTCTCAAGAGTCTTCTCCAACACCACAGTTCAAAAGCATCAATTCTTCACCGCTCAGCCTTCTTCACAGTCCAGCTCTCACATCCATACATGACCACAGGAAAAACCATAGCCTTGGCTAGACGGACCTTTGTTGGCAAAGTAATATCTCTGCTTTTGAATATGCTATCTGGGTTAGTTATAACTTTCCTTCCAAGGAGTAAGTGTCTTTTAATTTCATGGCTGCAATCACCATCTGCAGTGATTTTGGAACCCAGAAAAATAAAGTCTGACACTGTTTCCACTGTTTCTCCATCTATTTCCCATGAAGTGATGGGACCGGATGCCATGATCTTTGCTTTCTGAATGTTGAGCTTTAAGCCAACTTTTTCACTCTCCTCTTTCACTTTGATCAAGAGGCTTTTTAGTTCCTCTTCACTTTCTGCCATAAGGGTGGTATCATCTGCATATCTGAGATTATTGATATTTCTCCTGGCAATCTTGATTCCAGCTTGTCTTTCTTTTAGTCCAGCGTTTCTCATGATGTACTCTGCATATAAGTTAAATAAGCAGGGTGACAATATACAGCCTTGACGTACTCCTTTTCCTATTTGGAACCAGTCTATTGTTCCATATCCAGTTCTAACTGTTGCTTCCTGACCTGCATACAAATTTCTCAAAAGGCAGGTCAGGTGGTCTGGTATTCCCATCTCTTTCAGAATTTTCCACAGTTTCTTGTGATCCACACAGTCAAAGGTTTGGCATAGTCAATAAAGCAGAAATAGATGTTTTGCTGGAACTCTCTTGCTTTTTCCATGATCCAGAGGATGTTGGCAGTTTGATCTCTGGTTCCTCTGCCTTTTGTAAATCCAGCTTGAACATATGGAAGTTCATGGTTCACATATCGCTGATGCCTGGCTTGGAGATTTTGAGCATGACTTTACTAGCGTGTGAGATGAGTGCAATTGTGTGGTAGTTTGAGTATTCTTTGGCATTGCCTTCCTTTGGGATTGGAATAAAAACTGACCTTTTCCAGTCCTGTGGCCACTGCTGAGGTTTCCAAATTTGCTGGCATATTGAGTGCAGCACTTTCACAGCATCATCTTTCAGGATTTGAAATAAGTCAACTGAAATTCCGTCACCTCCACTAGCTATGTTCATAGTGATGCTTTCTAAGGCCCACTTGACTTCACATTCCAGGATGTCTGGCTCTAGGTCAGTGATCACACCATCGTGATTATCTCGGTCGTGAAGATCTTTTTCGTACAGTTCTTCTGTGTATTCTTGCCACCTCTTCTTAATATCTTCTGCTTCTGTTAGGTCCATACCATTTCTGTCCTTTATTGTGCCCATCTTTGCATGAAATATTCCCTTGGTATCTCTAATTTTCCTGAAGAGATCGCTAGTCTTTCCCATTCTGTTGTTTTCCTTTATTTCTTTGCATTGATCACTGAGGAAGGCTTTCTTATCTCTTCTTGCTATTCTTTGGAACTCTGCATTCAGATGCTTATATCTTTCCTTTTCTCCTTTGCTTTTCACTTGTCTTCTTTTCACAGCTATTTGTACGGCCTCCCCAGACAGCCAGTTTGTTTTTTGCATTTCTTTTCCATGGGGATGGTCTTGATCCCTGTCTCCTGTACAATGTCACGAACCTCATTCCATAGTTCATCAGGCACTCTATCTATCAGATCTAGGCCCTTAAATCTATTTCTCACTTCCTCTGTATAATCATAAGGGATTTGATTTAGGTCATACCTGAATGGTCTAGTGGTTTTCCCTACTTTCTTCAATTTCAGTCTGAATTTGGCAATAAGTAGTTCATGAGAGCACCTTAATACATAAGACAAACACTAACAGACAAAAAGGGAGAAACTGACAGTAACATAATAATAATAGGAGATTTCAACATTGCACTCACACCAAGGTACACATCATCAAAACAGAAAATTAATAAGTAAACACCAGTCTGAAGTAAATAATACATTGGATGAGATGAGTCAGATTGATATCCATCCAAATGCAGAAGAATACACGTTTTTCTCAAGTGCACATGAAACCTTTTCCAGGATAGACCATATTTTGGGTCACAAATCAAACCTTAGTAAATTTAATAAAATTGAAATTGTATCAAGCATCTTCCCTGACCACAATGCTATGAAACTAGATATTGATTATAAAAAAAGAAAGGAAAAAAAAAAAAACTGTAAGAAACACAAACACATAGAGATTAAACAGCATGTTTCTAAATATCCAGAATCTTACTGAAGAAATCAAAAGGGAAATTAAACCACTTCTAGACACAAATGACAATGAAAACACAACTCAAAACCTATGGGATGCAGTAAAAGTGTTCTAAGAGGGAAGTTTATAGCAATACAATATTACCTCAAGAAACAAGAAAAACATCAAATAAACAACCTAACTTTACACCAAAACAACTGGAGAAAGAAGAACAACCCCCCCCAAATTAGTAGAAGGAAAGAAATCATAAAGATCTGAGAAAAAATAAATGAAAATGAAATGAAAGAAGCAACAGTAAAGAATAATAAAACTAAAAGCTGGTTCTTTCAGAAGATAAACAAAATTGCAAACCTTTAGCCAGACTCAGCAAGAAAAAAAAAAGAGAGAGGAATAAAATCAACAAAATTAGAAATGAAAAAGGAGAGTTTATAGCAGACAATGCAGAAATCAAAGAATTATGAGAGACTATTATGAACAACCATATTATGGCAATAAAATGGATAACCTGGAAGAAATGGGCAAATTCTTTGAAAACTTCAGTCTTTAAGACTGAATCAGGAAGAAACAGAAATTATGAATAAACCAATTACAAGCACTGAAATTTAAGCTGTGATAAAAAATCTCCCAAAAAACAATAGCCCAGGACCAGATGACTCACAGAATTCCATCAACCATTTAGAGAAGAGATAATGCCTATCCTTCTAAAATTCTTTCAAAAAGTTGCAGAGTAAGGGACACTTCCAAACTCATTCTAGGAGGCCACCATCACGATACCAAAATCAGACAAAGACAACACAAAAAAAGAAAAATACAGGCCAGTATCAATGATGAACATAGATGCAAAAATCCTCAACAAAATTTTAGCAAACAGAATTCAGCAACACATCAAAAAGTTCATATACCATGATCAATTTGGGTTTATTCCAGGGATGCAAGGATTCTTCAGTATACACAAATCAATCAATGTGATACACCATATTAGCAAAATGAAAGATAAAAACCATATGATAATCTCAACGGATGCAGAAAAAGCCTTTGACAAAGTTCACCACCCATTTATGATTAAAACTCTTCAAAAAATGGACATAGAAGGAACCTACCTCAAGGCCGTATATGATAAGCCTACAGCCCAACATTATTCTCAATGGTGAAGAACTGAAAGCATTCCCCCTAAGATCAGGAACAAGAGAAGGGTGTCCACTTTCACCACTATTATTCAACATAGTTCTGGAAGTCCTAGCTACAGCAATCAGAGAAAAAAAAGAAATAAAAGGAATCCAGATCAGAAAAGGAAAAGTAAAGCTCTCACTGTTTGCAGATTACATGATACTGTACATAGAAAACCTTAAAGATAGTATCATAAAATTACTAGAAATAATCAGTGAATTTAGCAAAGTTGCAGGATACAAAATCAATATGGAAATATCACTTGCATTTCTATCTATTAACAATGAAAAATCAGAAAAAGAAATTAAGAAATCAATCCCTTTCACCATTGCAACAAAAAGAATTAAATATCTGGGAATAAACTTACCTAAGGAGACAAAAGAACTGTACACAGAAAATTATAAGACACTAATGAAAGAAATCAAAGATGACATAAACAGATGGAGAGATATTCCATGTTCCTGGATAGGAAGAATCAATATTGTAAAAATGACTATACTACCAAATGCAATTTGAATTCAATGCAATCCCTATCAAATTACCAATGGCATTTTTCAAAGAACTAGAACAAAATATTTCACAATTCATACAGAAACACAAATAACCCTGAATAGCCAAAGCAATCTTGAGAAAGAAGAATGGAGCTGGAGGAATCAAACTTCCTGACTTCACACTATACTGCAAAGCTACAGTCATCAAGACAGTATGGTACTGGCACAAAAACAGAAATATAGACCAGTGGAACAAGATAGAAAGCCCAGAATTAAACCCATGTACCTATGGGTACATTATTTTTGACAAAGGAGGAAATAATATACAATGGGGCAAAAACAGCCTCTTCAATAAATGGTACTGGGAAAATTGGACAGCTACATGTAAAAGAATGAAATTAGAACACTTCCTAATACCATACTCAAAGATAAACTCAAAATGGATTAAAGACCTAAATGTAAGACCAGAAACTATAAAACTCTTAGAGAAAAACATAGACCACTCAATGACATAAATCAAAACAAGATCCTCTATGACCCACCTCCTGGAGTAATGGAAATAAAAACAAAAATAAACAAGTGGGACCTGATTAAGCTTAAAAGCTTTTGCACAGCAAAGGAAACCATAAGCAAGATGAAAAGACAATCCTCAGAATGGGGGAAAATAATAGCAAATGAAACAATTGACAAAGGATTAATTTAATCTCCAAAACATACAAGCAGCTCATAAAACTCAATGCCAGAAAAGCAAACAACCCAATCAAAAAGTGGGAAAAAGACCTAAACAGAGATTTCTCCAAACATACAGATGGCTAACACATACATGAAAAGATACTCAATATCGCTCATTGTTAGAGAAATGCAAATCAAAACTACAATGAGATATCACTTCACATCGGTCAGAATGGCCATCATCAAAATGACTACAAACAATAAATGCTGGAGTGGGTGTGGAGAAAAAGGAACACTCTTGCACTGTTGGTGGGATTGTAAATTGATACAGCCACTATGGAAGATGGTATGGAAATTCCTTAAAAAACTAGGAATAAAACCTCCAAATGACCCAGCAATCCCAATTCTAGGCATATACCCTGAGGAAACCAAAATTAAAAAAGACACATGTATCCCATTGTTCATTGCAGCACGATTTACAATAGCTAAAATGTGGAAGAAACCTAGATGTCCATCAACAGATGAATGGATAAAAGAGTTGTGGTAAATACACACAATGGAATGTTACTCAGCCATAAGAAGGAATTCATTTGAGTCAGTTCTGATGAGGTGGATGAACCTAGAACCTATTATACAGAATGAAGTGAGTCAGAAAGAGAAAGATAAATATCATATTCTTATACATATATATGGAACCTAGAAAGATGGTACTAAAGAATTTATTTACAGAGCAGCAATGGAGAAACAGACATAGACAATAGAATTATGGACATGGGGAGAGGGGAGGAGAGAGTGAGATGTATGGAAAGAGTAGCATGGGAGCTTACATTACCATATATAAAATAGATAGCCAATGGGAATTCGCTGTATGGCTCAGGAAACTCAAACAGGGGTTCTGTATCAATCTGGAGGGGTTGGGCAGGAGATGGGAGAGAGGTTCAAAAGGAACCTATGGCTGATTCATGTTGAAGTTTGACAGAAAACAACAAAATTCTGTAAGGCAATTATCTTTCAATTAAAAAAAATCAATTAAAAAATCGATTGGAGATAAACACTAACTTTGGGTGAAATCAATCACAAAGTTAGGAATTATAATCAGAACTCCAGGCAGCCAAATTTGGGTGCTCTCCACAGTATCCTTTCTGGGCACTTAGGGCTTTAATGTTTGGTTGTTCTACCCAAGACTCACACATTCTCTCAGAGAATTTGTGAAGTATTTCCCCTCATTGCCATGAGAATACAGAATAGATAAAATCCACTGGGATATTTGCCACCTGAAAGGGGAATCAAGCATTACTACAGATAGCAATGAATCCTAACCATTAGACCGGCAGGGAAGTTACAAACATCATTGCTGGTATTCACCATTAACAGATATAGGACACTGTGTTTATCCAAGGACAATGGGAACAGAAAATAGCATTTCAGGTGTTACCACATGAGAGAAAACAGAAAAGGAAAGGGTAGATGCTGTGAAATATTGGACCTAAATGACATGCCATCACTATGTGAAAGCCTCACAGGGATTTCCAGAAACAAGTAGAGGGATGTATCGTTAAGAGACATATTTTCTTTCTTCTTTTTTTCTTTTAAGAGATATATTTTCTATGAGCATCTGAGATCAAGAACCAGGAACCAGAGTTTCACAATGACAATCAAGTGATGATCCACTGGAAACCATTCATGTGAATCTATTCTAAGTGTCAAGTATTTTAAAACTATATGAAGTAAAGAAACCAATCTCCTCCTCTGAAGCCTCATGCAGTAAAAGGTAGAGGATTAAAAGCTAAAGTATATCAGATATTATTTACAGTTTACTTCACTTATTCCCCATTTTCCATCCAGAAGTTGCATCTGCGCCTACTTGAGGCTTGTACCTTCTTTTAGTGACTTGAATTTTCCTGACATCAGAGGAATACTCAAAAATACAAAGACTTTGAAAAACTTTGGAGTTCTCCACTGGGTCCTGTCTCACCTATGGTTCAAGACAGAGGATATTACAAAGAAAAGTTGGGGAAAAAAAGAATCTTTGTAAGTCTTTATAGTTTGAATAAACACAAAAATTAAACTTCACTTATTATAGTTAACAAATAAGTTTTAAAAATTCTGCCACTGGTAACTATTTTAAACTCTGAGAAGTATTGAAAATTCCAAGAGGAAATAATCAGAAGAGAGCATCTATACTATAACTGCGCTGTACCTTATTATACAAATCTGTTCTAATAAGGAAACATTATAATTCTATTTTAAGTACATCTGTTCAATGATTCTCACAGTCTGATAAACTTGGATATCAGAACCACTTGATTCTCTCTAGCATGAATCCTTGGAAGAGAGTAAGACAGAGTTTGCCAATGTCATCTGACAAATAAAGAATTGTTTAATATATTTGAAATTAAATATGTAAGGGCATAAAAATAGTAGTATACATTGTGTATATGTTTTAATTCTGCCTGAAAAACTTGAATTAGAGTGTGGATTACCTTGAGTTCTCTCATCTAGCATTTTAATTAGGCCCAATAGTTAACTATAAGTGAACCCTGTGAGCAATATGACCAATTCCCATTATCTGCATCTTCAAGTTAATATGTAAAACTGGAAGTGAAAGTGAAAGTCACTCAGTCATGTCCAACTCTTTGCAACCCCATAGACTATACAGTCCATGGACTTTTTCAAACAAGAATACTGGAGTGGGTTGCCTTTCCCTTCTCCAGGGGATCTTCCCAACCCAGGGATCGAACCCAGGTCTCCCACATTGCAGGCAAATTCTTTACCAGCTAAACCACAAGGGAAGCCCAGTTAATACATTGAATCTGAATTTGAAGAATATCTCTCATAGGATCCTGTCAGAAACAGGGAAAAGAATGATCAAGAAGTCATCTCACAAAAATAAAAATGCCGAGGTGAGGATTTTGATGTCTTCTAAAAAGTTGTTTTCACTTTCTTTCTCCTTCAGAGCTGACTCCTTCACCTTCAAAAAACTTGCTCCTTCTTTTTCAAATTATATTTTGCATTGCCTGCCTGTTTAGCAGTTGATTAAGTTTCATGTCACTCCTTGACTGGCTGGAAGAGGGTCAAAACGTGGTTCATCCATCCCCAGTACACACTGTGCCTTCTTTTTTCTTTATTTACCTTGGTTTCTATATTACAATTCAAGTGACCCTATGCAGAACAAAATGACCATTTCTCTGATTAAATCAAAGAGAAAGCTTTGGTTGCATAGCTAAGGGAGTTTTGAGAAGTTTATTACAAATTTATATCCTTGTTCTTTCTAATAGGCTTAAAATAACTGGTCTCTTTTAGAGTTCTCCTTTTTGCCCTTACTTTTCTACTCACTTAACTGGTATGAACGCACAGTGTTGGGAAACTTAAACTGGGTCATATCCCATAGGAACTCAAGTTCAGAACCTTTTTTTTTTCTTTTATATCATCTATGTTTTATGATGGGCATAAGAGAATTGGTAAATGTATCCCTTCCTGGGATGGGAGGTTACTACAATACAATCTTTTCTTTTATCACCTATATATTAGAAATTGTACCCAAAAGTAGGGTATGTACCATATTTACCTGAAAAGTCTGACTACTTTTAAAAATGCTGTAATACAGTTAAGACACGACAGTTATTACACTTTTACAAGTACAAAATAAAAACACATTCTAGCAATGGTCTCATGAAATAACATTGCTCCAAGGCATCCACTCTGTTTAACTCTCACAGCTGCCATTTTTGTGAGGAAGTTAGTTGACTGACTGCACAGCATGAGTTGTAACCTCATGGCCAGCCCTGGGGTCTGCGAGCCAAGGCAGGCACACATCATGGATCCAGGAGGGACTTTGCAGCCTGGTGACAGGAGGAAGGTCTATTGATCAAAGATCTGTAATTGGCTCTGTATCCATCATGATATTAAATCTCAACAGGCATGTCTTATTCCAGTTTGACTTACCTTTAATCAGAAATTAAGGTTTTCTACTTTTACAGAAATCCATGGGGAATTCAGTGAGTCAAAATGTTCTATGGCCTTAGAACTCAGGAAGTCAAAAGTATTTTACAGAAAGAAAATGTACAAGAGAATGTGTATAGGAATAAATAGGAACAGAACATTGAAGAAGATATTCTTGCTGCTGCTAAGTCGCTTCAGTCGTGTCCGACTCTGTGCAACGCCATGGACTTCAGCCCACCAAGCTCCTCCGTCCATGGGATTCTCCAGGCAAGAGTACTGGAGTCATGTGCCATTACACTATTTAAGTGGATGAATTTTACCTAAGTGCAGAAATTCACAAATTTTAGCTTTTGTGTTATGAAAAATTCAATTCTGAGTCTATGCGGGGTGATTTAAATCCATTCAGCCTGTATTTATTAAACACCTATTTGCTTAGAACTATGGATTCAAACACAAACAAAAACCATGATTATTGTTTGTGCTTCAGGTATCTTATGCCTTTGAGCAGATAAAATACTAATCAAATAAGCAAAAGAAAAAATATGGTAACTTCTATGAAAAGAATGTTACCTGTGTCATGAAGTTATCTGAGAGTTTCACTTAACTGATTAAGAGAATACCTGGTAGAGAAAGTAACATTTGAGTTGAAATGTACAGGACAAATTCAAAGAATGCATTAGAAATAAAGGAAAAGAGCACTCTAGAGTGCTTTTCACTCTAGCACATGAGGGGAAATCATGTAGTAAGAGAGGTCAAGGCACATTTAAGAAAGTGGAAAAAGCTAGTATAGACGTTAAGAGAGGAGTAGAAGCAGAGGACAAGATAAGGCTTGAGAAATAGGGAGGGGTCACATCTGCAAGTTTCTTTGGAAGATATCTATATCTTTCTATAAAAACCTGCCTGAAGTGCAGGAGATGTAGGTTTGATTCCTGGGTCAGGAAGATCCCCAGAGTAAGGAATGGTAACCCACTCCAGTACCTTGCCTGGGAAACCCCGTGGACAGAGGAGATTGGCAGGCTACAATCCACGCATTCATAAAGAGTTGGACACAACTGAACACACACTCACACACATACACACACACATTTACACCAAAGGCAATAAAAAGATGCTGAATGGGGTAGTTAGAGACAGGTGTAGGACCGGAAGTGGGGATTGACATCATTAGCATTGTGTTTGGAAGTAATTAGTTTGTTGAGGAGGATGTTGAGATTAATTCTATAGTCCAGAAAAAGTTTATATATATATATATATATATTTTTTTTTTTTTGCCAAGTGAGAACAGGTGAAACCTAGAGAACTGGATAGTCCTGAAAACTATTTGGGATATAAAATAGACAGAACCTGATGACAGATGACAAATGTGGTGATAGGAAAAGATGGTTTCTATGTTTGTGGTTTGTGAAAATGGCTGTACATTCACGCTACTCAGTTGATATAGGAGATTCTGGGATGGGACATTATCGGGATGCTGGATTTTGAAAAAAGATAGAGAAATGGCATTAAAAAGACAAAAGGATATGTAGGGATATGTGGTACTAACAAAGTAATCTGAATAGCACTCCACAAACTTCTTTAATATATATGTCCCATATAAGACATTTTGTTATCTGAATCATGAATAAACCTAGATAGCATATTCAAAAGCAGAGACATTACTTTGCCAACAAAGGTTCGTCTTGTCAAGGCTGTGGTTTTTCCTGTGGTCATGTATGGTTGTGAGAGTTGGACTGTGAAGAAGGCTGAGCGCCGAAGAATTGATGCTTTTGAACTGTGGGTTGGAGAAGACTCTTGAGAGTCCCTTGGACTGCAAGGAGATCCAACCAGTCCATTCTGAAGGAGATCAGCCCTGGGATTTCTTTGGAAGGAATGATGCTAAAGCTGAAACTCCAGTACTTTGGCCATCTCATGCGAAGAGTTGACTCATTGGAAAAGACTCTGATGCTGGGAGGGATTGGGGGCAGGAGGAGAAGGGGACGACAGAGGATGAGATGGCTGGATGGCATCACTGACTGGATGGACGTGAGTCTGAGTGAACTCCGGGAGTTGGTGATGGACAGGGAGGCCTGGCGTGCTGTGATTCATGGGGTCGCAAAGAGTCAGACACGACTGAGTGACTGATCTGATCTGATCATGAATAAAAAATGAAAACTATGATAAGTTACATCAGTTCAGTTTGATCCCCTGGAGGAGTAAGTGGTGACCCATTTCAGTATTCTTGTCTGAAAAATTCCATGGACAGAGGAGCCTGGTTGGTTACAGTTCATCAAAGTGTTGCAATGAGTTGTGCACAGTTGAGTGACTAAGACACAACAGCCTCACACCTTTAAGTTCTTGCAGGATTTGGATTCTCCCTACATTACCATCCTTATCTTCTACCCCTCTCTCCCTGCAGAATCTACACAGTGGAGTTTACATTTCTCACATGCTCCTTCCTTTTTGAGAACACTTGGGCATGCTTTGTCTTCTGTTCCTTCCTATTTGCCTCTGAGGTTTATATTTTGTGAAATTAAACACTATTCAGCCTTTAAATATTAAATCAATAATGAAATTTTAAATAAAGCAAAATAAACTTCTTTGACCTGTTACAGGCTCATAATATTTGATAAAAATGTGGCTCTAGACTAAAGCAGATACCTCTGACATGAATTTTCATAGTTCTCAGTATGAAACATATATTTAAATAATAAATCACATAAGTTATCCTCTAATGGGTTCTCTGGCAGAATATTAACTCTATATGATCAGAACTAGGTCCTCCCTATTTAATATTTAGTTTTCTTAATAGAGTAAAAACTCCTTCAGGACAGGGGTTATCATCTCTTTCTTCTTTACTCCAGTTTTTTTCAGAGCCTGACAGCATTCTTGATAGACTGAAGGCTATTAGTGAATATTTGCTAAAGGGAAAAATGAACATGGATTCAAGGAAAGAATGGGACACTCAGTGTCTCAAATTAGGAAGTGTGAGTTTCATTTCAAATCAGGAAATTGATGATCCTATTTTCTGTTCAGGAAAAAGTAAATAAGGGGATTATTTACTCAGCAGTTCCCAAAGTATGACACATTGTGGTATAAGGTGGGCAAGATTTGTTGATGCAATTTACCAGAGAAAGTTCAGTAGAGGTGCAACAAAATAGTGCTAAACAACTCTTCAGATTGCCTTGCTGACACTTTGCTGACAATAGTTCATATAGTCAAAGCTATGGTTTTTCCAGTAGTCATGGATGGATGTGAGCCCTTGACCATAAAGAAGACTGAGCATCAAGAACTGTGGTGTTGGAGAAGACTCCCGAAAGTCCCTTGGACAGAAGGAGATCAAACTAGTCAATCTTAAAGGAAATCAACCCTGAATATTCATTGGAAGGACTGATGCTGAAGATCCAATAGTTTGGCCACCTGATGTGAAGAGCCAACTAATTAGAAAGGAACCTGATGCTGGGAAAATTGAAGGCAGGAATAGAAGGGGCTGATAGAGGATGAGATGGTTGGATGGCATCACTGACTCGATGGGCATGAATCTGAGTAAACTCCAGGGGATAGGGAAGGGGAAGCTTGACATGCTGCAGTCCATGGGGTTGCAGAAGAGTTGACTTAGCAACTGAACAGCAACAGCTCTTCAGGTAAATAGCAGGTGAAAAAAATAGCAGCCGCCAAGGAAATCATTTCTACAATAGACATCACTGTCTGAAAGAAACTGATAGAAAGCATTACTGAATGGAGGTCTGGAAGTTTCCTCTAACTTGTAGTACACTGGAGAATAGCCAGAATCAGGCTGGGGCATGCTCCTACTTAAAAGTTTATTCCCATCTTAGTTCTGCAATTTTAGCTAAAGTTGATATTTATTCATTCTCAATTGGTATAAACTGATAATTCGCTTTCTCTAAATTTGTGTGTTGGAGTCCATAAAGTAATTTCCCACTTGGTAATAGATGCTGTGGAGAAGTAGTGTCTCTTGATGGGAAACCCTAGGCAGTGTATAACGCATATGAAAGGGCGTTATAACTCTTTACAATGAGCTGTCAAATACTTAAAAGTGTTTACATCTTAGAAATAGCAAATCTAACTATAAAGATAGTTTTAATTATATATAACACACCATCCTGATGAGCTCTTTAAAGCAAACATAATGGCATCTAATAGTTTTTAACTTTCAGCTTTTTTAAAAAATGCAATTATATTCTCAACATCCTCTACAATTCAGACTAATATTCACCTAAGTAGCCCAGGAGCATAAGCTACAACATAAGGTAGACAAAAGAAATGTTTACAAGAAGTGAGCTTATAAAGCTACACACACACACACAGTGAGATAAATGAAATGGTCTTTTGTAGTTTTCTTAAAATTGCATTATCTTTTAAAAATGCATGATTCTGAAAGCTAGAAAATATACTTTTATTTGAAATTGTAGAAATTCCCTACTGCTTGATAAAAGTTGTATTTTTATGAAAAATATATGATTATTGAAAGATGTGAATATGTTTTAACACTTCAGGGATGAAATATATGGTAAAAAAAAAAAAAGTGAATGAAAAAGCATTGTAATTCTTATTTGATAAAACTCAGAGCTTTGGGGAAGTTTTTTTTAAATCATGAATGTTTATATTCACCGAGATTCAGGCTTTGACTAGTTTTTTTTACACTAAATAGTTTAAAAACTTATTCATTTTTATGGCTTATTGAATACATATCTATATATGTATACAACTTGGGCATTAGAACATATGTGTCTTCCCTGACATTATGTCAAAATGTCAGCTACTATTCTTACCAGAATTCTTTACTGTCACCTAATTGCAGCACATCTTGCCCATCATCTTCCATCCATTGTGACTTTTTTCTTCCTGTGGAACATACCTGTAGCATTAGATTCTCTCTATATTAAACACCCTTTGAAGCATGGCAAGTTACAATATAAATAAGAAGCGAATGACTTTATCAGTCAAAGAAAAGCAAAATTAATTTTTGTATATTAATAAGTAGGAATTAAATGTTTTGTAAATATTTTCTCTTGATTAATCCTTCATAGTGACTTGAACCCATCACTTTCATCCTTGTCACACTCACCTCACTCTAATTCAGAGCATCACACTTCAACGACTCAAACCAACTCATCTCCTTTCTTCCACATTCTATACCACTGTGTTCATCTTACCACAAAACAAAACAAGAAAATCAACAAAACAAACAAAAAGAAACAAAGCATCTGAAAATGACAGTAACAAAAACAAAACTTATACTTTGACCTCTATAAAGTGTTTGGCAACATAGCAGCTTGCTGACATTTAAGTCCAAATTCTATCTTTTTTGGAGTTTATACTGCAGTCCCACTTGCAGGTTCACAACTAACTAGATTTTAACTATCCACAACTCACTAACTTTGCTTTTGAGTCTTCATATTTGCTGTTCATTTGGCCTGGAGCAGTCTTCTCTCCCTCTCTCAAACATCCAGGCACCAAGTAATACTCAGACTTCAATTTCAAGTTAAAGCTGGGTTTCTCTTCACATTCTCATAGAACAGTTACTTATTCAATTTAATACCACTCCATCTTTCAGTATACTTAGTTTGTCATTTTTTCCCCTCTTTTACACTCCATTTAAACTAATTGATGCTGTTGATTAATATTCTTATCTCACTATTGCACTACACATATGTACTAATTTCATGCTTCAAACATGAAGTCAATGGCAGAGATTATCCAGTGGCTGTCCTACCAGCTAATTTTCTCCTAAGGGTTTCACTCAATTCAGACTGTTTTGACTGCCCTTCATGCTTGTGTTTTCCGCCTGTACTATGGAAAAAAATATTTACCATTTAAACTTTTCCCTTATTTCCCTATACCTCAGAAATCATATCTATACTTGGACCCAGAACCATACTGTCTCCTATTTGAATTTGTCTATTGATCACAATGACATGGCTATCTACACTTCTATTCAGTTAAAAGTTTTCAGTACCGAATTCTATTTATGCTCTATTTACAAGTGCTTGTGTTGTGTGCTTGTCTTCAAATAAATTGCAACCTACTTGGGGTCAAACACTGGGGCATCAATAGGTATACTTTCTTGTATCACAACCAGACCTATTTAAGTGCATTTTGTTTAGTATCTGATTAAGTTTTCTTAATTTTCAAAATTTTATATATAATTTTTTAAAAGTTAATGTGAACTATTTATTTGCATCCATAATGGGGTAACACATTGATAGGGCTCATTCTAAATATCTAACAACTAGGTACCTGAAACAAATATATAAAACATAAATGAAGAAAGCATTAGAAATACCTTGACTTGTTTTACAGATGTAGTTTCTGGACTGCTGTCCAAGGAAAGGAAAATAAAGCAAAGAAAATTATCTTGCTCAACAGAGAAGAAAGAGACCAGGATTCAGGGGGCTGAAGCAGCTGGAATTTGCAAAGCAAAGTACTGGAGAAAAGACAATCATAAAAAGACAGAGCTTTAGAGATATGTACAAGTCAATCTTTCAGACTGATACATTTGATCAGTGGGAACACTGTTCCCTTCATAAGTTTTTCCTATGTTGCTAGAAGAGACAGTGGCAGAAACCAGAACTACCAAGTAAAAATCAGCAATATCCATTAGGACTAATTTAATACAACTGTTTGTAATAATACTTTCATAATAAGGGGAAAATCCAGAAGAACTTCTGGATTTGACTACTAGTGTGACCTCAGACTGTTTGTGCAAAAGAGAATATATGCTCACCTATAAGAATATAACAATAAGAGGCTTTAAAAAGAAGGAGGAGGATACATGTAAACCCAAGGCTGATTCATATTAATGTATGGCAAAAAACCACTACATTATTGTAAGTAATTAGCCTCCGATTAAAATAAATTAATTTTAAAAGAAAAAAGAAGGGAGAGAAAGAATGGTGAGGGAAGGGAAGGAAGGAAGCAAAGAGAAAGATGAGGAATAAAATACTGTATGAGATAAAGGGAAGTAGAATATTTAGATGCCATAATGAAGACAGGGCCTCTACAATGAGTGGAACAGACCTGCTTTTTCCAAGTCAAATCAATTTTATGTTGCAATATGGAAATCTACTATTCACAATTAGATCAGTAAAGAAAAAAACTGAGCTTGTGGTCATCAAATACTTATGGGATTTTGTTGAATTGAATCCAGTTTTAATAAAGGGGAATGGCCAGGACCATACATTGAAGTTATTGCATGTGAATAGCAACAAAGGAAATGGGAAGATTTGCTTTGTAATAAGAGTTGTTTTTAAACCTTGGAAGGGAATGAATTAAACTTATGAGGGTTATCAAGGATTTAACTAACGTGAAAGTAGAACGCTACGAGGAAGTCAATTTCAATTTCACATTAGTAACATATTTTCAATAGAAAAGTTGTTAAAACAATACGTAGTTCCATGGAATGCAATAAACTTTTAGTCATTTAGGTATACATTTATTTCTATATTGATTAATATTTATGGAATGTCAACTGATAGATAGGTGTGATGAGAAATGTGGGTTGTTCTGACCTACCAGAACTTATAGTTTAATGGAGGATATAACTATTTAAAAATATTCAAAATGAAAATTAAATATGTTTGCAGGACAGTATGCAAAATCACTCTGTGGCCAGATGGCTTGGTGTCAATTCCTAGCTTAACCACCTGTTTGCCTTTGGGGAAGTTAAAAAATTCCTATGAGCTTCTATGTTTCATCTGTATAACAGGGATAACAAATTTATTATGAAATGAAACGGTGAAAGTTTAATATGTTTTTCACAGAGACTGGGATTTAGAATGCAAAATCAGAACCGCTTTTCTGGAAGAGAGAACCACTGAGCTGAATCTTGGAGGATGAAGAAAATTGAACAAAAGATAAAAAAAAAAAGCCTTTTGGGCAGAGGAAGCACCATGGGCAAAGGCATAGAGGAATGAGAGCTCATGTTGCATTGAGAAATAAAACATTAAATTAAATCATTAGAAAACTGTAGAGAGAGAGTCTATACCTCTAGCTTACCTGTAGCATTTTATACCAACATACGTATATGAAATGAACTTTTCACAGTCACAGTCATTTCTTGATATCCATGGGCAATTTGTTCTAGGAGCCTCTATGGATTTCAGATGCTCAAGTCCCTTAAATTAAATGGCATGGTGCAACGAATAGAATACAGTCAACCCTTCACATCCATGGACTTGGAACCAACAAATATAAAGGGCCAGGGGGTCAAATGTATAGGCTACAATTTAAGCAAGTTATATGGGAACATAGAAGGGTTTTGTCTCGCAGTATTATTAATAGTTTAACATGCTGCTTAACTTCAATTGAGTGTGTGATTTGCAAAGCAAAAGTTGTAAAGGGATGTTGAACAAATCTTGGGATGCTTTGGTATTCTTCAGGAAATCTTAAACACAGTCATAAAATCATAACTAGTATTAATACTGTATTATGTATTGATACATTACTCACTAAATAAATAATACTTCAGGGGTAGGACAATTGGTGTAACTTCAATGATGTAAGTTGAAAAACAAACCAGTTCAAGAACATAGCCATACTATTCTAATCTAATAATTATTGCAAAAAGCGCCACCATTTCCTGTGACTGCTGTTGTTCAGTCACTAGTCATGTTCGACTCTGCAACTCCATAGACCACAGCATGCCTTGCTTCTCTGTCCTTCACTATCTCCTGGAGTTAGCTCAAAGTCATGTCCATTGAGTCAGTGATAGTATCCAACCATCTCATCCTCTGCCACCCTCTTCCTCCTTTTGCCTTCAATCTTTCCCAGCATCAGACTCTTTTCCAGTGAGTTTGGCTCTTTGTAATCAGGTTGGTCAAAGTATTGGAGCTTAACCTTAAGGATAAGTTTCTTCCAATGAATATTCAGGACTGATGTCTTTTAGAAATGGCTGGTTTGACCTTGCAGTCCAAGAGACTCTCAAGAGTCTTCTCCAGAACCACAACTCAATATTACTATGTAATAATTTGATAAACATACAGTTATATCATTGACTCATGGACATGAGTTTGAGCAAACTCCAAGAGCTAGTGAAGGAGAGGGAAAGCCGGTCCGGGACATGACTTAGCGACTGAAGAGCAACATACGGTTATATATGTTGCATACAGTATTATTCAGTATTGAAAATAACCTGGATATATTTAATTTCCATATACGTACCTGAGTATAATTCACTGAAGCCAGGTACCCTTCACTTTTTAATTTCTCTTCCTTATTACTGAAAAACTGACTCTGAAATTTTATAAATGCCCAGAAATGTTTGCTGAATGAACAGTTCAATTTAATAAAGAGAAGCCACTCCTTAATTCATCCTGAGTCTGATCCAGGATAACAATTTCCAAGTTTCTGCCAATGTAGAATTAATGTGCAAATAATGATCTATGTTCAGCTAAAATTCCTGTTGCACTTGGGAAATTGGCAGAATATAAACTTTTCTACATTAATTTATATGCATTCCATAAATATCAATTTAAAGTACTAACCAAGAAACTGAAGAAAGTGGAGAAAACCACTGGACCATTCAGGTATGAGCTAAATCAAATCCATTATGACTATACTGTGAAAGTGAGAAATAGATTTAAGGGACTAAATCTGATAGACAGAGTGCCTGATGAAGTATGGATGGAGGTTTGACATAGTACAGGAGACAGGAATCAAGACCATCACCAAGAAAAGGAAATGCAAAAAAGCAAAATGGCTGTGTGAGGAGGCCTTATAAATAGCTATGAAAAGAAGGGAAGTGAAAAGCAAAAGGGAAAAGGAAAGATATACCCATTTGAATACAGAGTTCCAAAAGAATAGCAAGAAGAGAGAGAAAGCCTTCCTCAGCGATCAATGCAAAGCAATAGGGGAAAACACAGAATGGGAAAGACTAGAGATCTCTTCAAGAAAATTAGAGA